>NC_142477.1:60444420-60595935 GCF_049115385.1 Moschus berezovskii | reverse complement strand
AGTTAAACTAAATGAAATTACTGAAATGAATTACACATCAAAAATAGTCACATAGATAAAACTAGTAATATCTTATACTGAGAATCTTTCTTTGACCTTTTGGTAATGTCTACTCTCAAAGGTTCAATATCACATTCATTTGCCCTTTATCCTTTATAGTCACTTTGGAAAGCTTATTTACATACATGCTGACAAACGTAAATTTGTAATACTGACTTAATCGCTTTTTTACTCCCAACCCCATTACTTATCTTATTCTTTCAGAATATCCTCATTTAGGTATCCTTTTAGCCCCTAACCACACATTTTCCCTCTATTCAAAGCTCTCTTGCCCAAGCTGAACTATACTATATGCAGGAATTATGTTCCTCAAATGAGCTATCAAAGGAGGTTGAAAATCTTTATTCCTAGAGATATGGAAATAAAAGACAGAACTGTTTGTCCCAGATGGTTAGTAATGTTGCAAATGAATCATATTACATGATAATAAATTAAAATATTTTACTTGGGTCTAAATGAACTAGAGGAATAGCCAAATACAGAAGTCTGAAGACATGAGGGTTTTAATTCTACAGCAGGACTGTAACACTAAGCTGTTCTTCCTCATCTCTCCCATGAACAATTCTGAAATAAGAAGCATTTTAAATTAGTGATAAAAATCCTACAATACCAAAAGTGTTCACTACAAAGAATGATTAAAGGTTCACAGCAAGGATTTTATAATTCAAAGTTTAAAACGGATTACATTTAAAAATAAAATTCTATTATATTTTTAAAGAAATTATTTTTCATCTTTTGGCAAAAGTTAAGTTTATACTTTCCAACAGTTTCTACTGATGATTTTTTAAAATCTGTTGAAGCGAAAGCAAAATACAAAAGAACAAAGGGTGTTCTCATTTATGTGAAGTTCAAATACAGTTACCTATATTGTTCAAAGATACATTCATAGGTAGTAAGACTATTTTTAAAAAGGGAGAAAGAAAGAAAATTGAGCAATTTATTCCAAAATCAGGATAACGGATTAATGGATTGAGATGAAGGGATTTAGGCATGTTATTCAGGATTTGTGATCAGAAAGGGACACATGGGGAATTTTCTGGGGGGACTGGAAATGTTCTATTTCCAGGTCTGATGACCAGAATTTGTAAGTATTCATTATATTATATTATGTAATGTATGAAGTATTCATTTATTACATTATGTTTGGGTACTTTCCTATATGTATATTTAACATCGTAATGAAAGATTAAAAATAAAATCTCAATAGTGACTAAAACAAAAAAACAGTACAAATACTCATGTTTAGCAAAATTAAAAGACTCGCCACACTAGAAATGGAATACAAAGAGGAATTTTATCTTTAGGTTAAAATCACAAATGCAGTATGTGATAATAGAAATTTAAAACTATATAAATAGTCATTTAAAATAAGAGCAATGGGAACAAACTGTTTTAACAGTGTATAATGCTTTCTGTCCTCTCATTTGTAATAATCCAATTGTCTATTAAAGTTTGTAACAGTATTTTCATAAATAATAAAATGTAACCCAGATAGAACACCACAAAGAACGGTGCTATCACTACTGAATTCCTAGATTAATTTTTTAGCATATAGCAAAATAATTTAAGAAATACAGACTGGCGCCTGATACTTACTTTTTGAGTCTTAATGAGAACTAATACTACGAAATATAACTTGGTTAAATGGAAAAATGTATCATGTTCTTGAGTAAGACCAATTCTACTAAAAATATAACTGTCTTCTCAAGTTACTCAACAGATTTCTAATTATTTTTGTTTTTAGGATGTGATAAAATGATTTTAAATATCATTTCAACAAATACCATGCAAAAACTTTTTTGAAAATGGAAAGAACAATGTAATAAGATTTACCCTGTAAGATATTAAATCAAATCATATACTGTTCTATTCCTTTCGAACTTCAAAATAACCATATCTCATACCTATTTGCATATCTTAATGTATTGAGGGTATTTTCACAGGATGCCATTCCTGGAGAGATTGTAGCAATCTATGGGGGGAAAATGCAAAGATAAAGTAAATGTTATAGATGACAGTAATAGAGACACATGGGTCCTTAAGGTCTAATCTTAATATGGTCATCCAAAAAAAAAAAACTCCAAGATAATTCAGTATCTCACACCCATAATCATATAGTAATTATAAACTCCAGTTAAAATATACACAGCTCTAATAGCACCACAAAATGATCGAACATCAGGCAGAGAACGGAGGTCAACACCTCAAAGAAGGGAGTAACACTGAGTACTGACTGCCCCTCTTTTTGACAAATTTTTTTTTAACCTAAGGGCACATTGTGCTGCTGTCACACAGGACAACTAAAACTTCAATAAAAACCTGGGGTTTCACTAGTTAAGAAACTAAATAAAGCACAGTTTGGAGGTGGCACCATAGTAGCTGGGAAATAAGTTTGCACCATAGCAGCTGGGAAATGAAGTTTGTCCCAGAAGAGAAGTAACCATAGAGGGAGAAATGTGTGTGTGTGTCTGTGTGTCTGTGTGTGTACATACACATGAGTACTCTACCCAAATACACACATTACCCAAATCTCTGCCTGACCCCTGAACTGGAGTACACAAAGCTGACTATAAGAAACACAGCTTAATCTAAAAGAGCTAAACAGAGATTTCAAGGTCAGTTGCTGCCCAGAGCAGGGGAGATAAGAGTTTGGAGTTCAGCTAAGTTAACTTTCTGCTAAAATAACAGTAACAACATAATCTTCATAAGAACATAACAGAATCCAGAATGT
This sequence comes from Moschus berezovskii, assembly GCF_049115385.1. Taxonomy (NCBI): domain Eukaryota; kingdom Metazoa; phylum Chordata; class Mammalia; order Artiodactyla; family Moschidae; genus Moschus; species Moschus berezovskii. The sequence goes on along the minus strand of NC_142477.1, from coordinate 60,593,144 downwards.
CTATAAGATATTCATTCATAATGAAAATTATATAATCCAAAATTCTAGACATATGAAGAAAGAAGTGTGACCAATATGTAAGGAAAACAGAAAGCAGTGGAAACCAATCTCCAGAGGACTTAGATGTTGTAATTAGTACAGTGTATGAATGTACTGAACTAATGAATGTATTATAACTGTTATACAATCCTATCAGACTGGCAGGGACCACATTTTTAAGTTTCACTGCATCACAGTAGAAGACTTTAAATGCCATTAATGTATGTCATAAATTTCCCATAGAAGTTGTATAATTATTCATTTAGGATTAAGACAAAACAAGCAAACTTACCATGCAGGTACGAGAGTTTTCACCTATGAATGAATCTCTTAACACCTGAGTGAGTTTACTTGCTCGGAAAGGAGTATGAGGTTTATTTCTACCTAAGGCTCTGATGCACTCCTGAAAATTAAGAAAGCAAATTTCACAGATTATGCTTCTTATCAAGAGTAATCTTAACAAACGTATTTTAAAGATCTCTTCTAATAACCCTAACATTTAAGATTTGATCAGCTCTGAAAATTCTATCAAGAGATTTACAGCACAGTAAAAATGTTCTCATAAATCCTTATTCAAGAAATGAAATTTGGGAAATAAAAGCTCCAGAAACAAACCCCGTAAAACAATCTAACTAAAAGACTACTTTGTTAATTCCAAGAGATTCTGCCCGAGACTATGACTGGTGTTGAGAACTGACAGGCAGTCGGATAACTGTTGTTGTTCAGTTGCTAAGTCATATCTGACTCATAAAATCCCACGGGCTGCAGCACGCCAGACTTCCCTGTCCTTCACTATCTCCCAGAGGTTGCTCAGCTTCACGAACATTGAGTCGCTGATGCTATCTAACCATCTCATCCTCTGCCACACCCTATTCTCCTTTTGCCTTCAATCTTTCCCAGCATCAGTGTTTTCCAATGAGTCGGCTCTTCACATCAGGTAGTCAAAGTATTGGAGCTTCAGCTTCAGGATCAGTCCTTCCAATGAATATTCGGGGTTGATTTCCTTTAGGATTGACTGGTTTGATCTCCTTGCTTTCCAAGGGATTCTCAAGAGTCTTCTCTAGCACCACAGTTCAAAAGTATCAATTCTTCAGCGCTGAGCCTTCTTTATGGTTCAACTCTCACATCCATACATGACTACTGGTTTGACTACAGTCAAACCATAGCTTTGACTTTATGGACCTTTGTCAGCAAAATGATGTCTCCGCTTTTTAATATACTATCTAGATTTGTCATAGCTTTGTTAAACTTTTCCCATAAAAGAAAAAACAGAATGCTTTCTTTTGTTAGTCAAGAGAGATATATAATATTGGCCTAACTTTCTGAAAGTCATTCCACATTTTTCAGGGAAACTTTCTTTTTCTTAGCTCAGCTTTGTGGTTCTTTGCTCTCCTTCAAGAAAAAAGATTGATTAATGATTAAGGCTCCCTGGAATCTCCCTAAATAGTCTGTCAACTATTTGGAAGCGGCCTGTCAACTAACAGATCTTTTAACGACCCTAAAAAGAATAAATAATATGTATAAAGAAAATTTCTGAGAACAATAAAAATCTATAACTGCAAACATAAACAACTAAATTTTGATAATCTCTATTAGAAAAAAAAAACACTATCATTTTGTAACTGAGTAAACAAAATTAAAGTCAAAAGTAAGAGACTTTTTACAATTAAAAGGACTTTATTTACCTTGAGTGCTAAAAGGCTTTTATTAATTTCAGCACCTTCAAGCCTCGTTTGCCTGTCCGCACTGGAAGTATCAGCTCCTCTTTCATTTCCAGCCAAATCGATGAGAGAAAATTTGCCATGTAGTTTTCCTTTCCTTCTAAGGATAATCTGAAACACTGCATGGCTCCGAGATGAATGTGCATTTGCAGATGTTTGACCGGATGTTCTACAATGTAATTAAGAACATTTTGATATGGAAAAAGTTCAATTTGTGCAAGCCACAATATTTTCATTAAAAATAGAAACAAAAAACTATCCCGTTTTTATTATTTAAATATAAAAGAGCTATTGTGAAATTATACACAAACATAATGAGATTAATGCAATTTAACCTGGCACACTTCAAAAAGTCTTGATGAACAATGATTTTTATTTTCAAGATACTCTGAATAACATCTTGCTTTGCTCTCAAGTTATAATCAAAGTATCTAAAATTGATCATCAAATTGTTTCTCTTTATTAAAATGAGTTACCTGCAACTGTTGCCTATGTCAATGAGTTTTAGTACATCTTCAACACATTTGACCTCCCGTTCCTGTAATCCCACCACTTGAACTTGTTGTTTTCCATCTTCAAGCACCCTTAATTTTGTTTTCCTATTTAGCAAGTCAAACACCTAAAAAAAAAAAAAAAAGCTTTTGAAAATAAGAACAGTTCTATAAAAATGAGTCATTCGGAGTCTACAAAATTATTTCAGAGAATCCTAGTAATAACTGTTATTAGAATAATAATGATTGATACTGAAGTTAAAGAATTTCAAAGGGAATTTTTTTAAAAATCTCATACACAAAACTTTAAAGTAATATTCTAAACACATATAGCAATTAGGTAGTGGCAACAACTGTCCAACAATGTGAATGCACTCAATTCTGATGAACTTCTAGACTAAAAAATAGTTAAAATGGTAAATTTTATGTTATATATTTTAAAAGCACAATTTACAAAGATTACAAAAATTATTTTAAAATTTCAACTTACCTTACCACTATAAATTTCAAAAAAGGTTGCATACACTTGAAGTTCCAACTTCTTATAGTTTGGCTTCTTTAGCATTAAAAATACATCCCGAGCTGCCAATAATTTCATATGGAGAAAATTTGTTAAGATGCAATAAAATTGTTTTTAAAAAGAAATTCAAATTTTCTATTTTCAGAGGAATCAGTTTATGCTTACCTAGAATGATAGTATCAATAATAAAAATGAAGACTAAAGTGGATACTAACTTTACAAAAAATAGTAACAGTCTGTCTACATCGACAGTTTAGAAGTCACTCTCCTTCATATTCAAGAAAAGAATGCTACTATCTTTATAAATAGCATAAAATTGTAAGTGGTCATAATAAGGGTACTTTCTTAATTATACCAAATGGGAACTTTTCACAAAGCAGCTATTCAACAATACTAAGCTCCAACAATGTGTCAGATTACAACACACACACAATCAAGATTTCTGCCCCCAAAGCAAAGCTCTTTCCAAAGCAGTCCAATAACCTAAAACTGACAAAATACGTAGTAAGGACAGCATTAATAACCCTTAAAATTCTGGACTGTACTTCCAAATCTTTTTCCAAACCACCTGAATAATATTCAAGAAGAATGTTATAAATGATACCCAAAAAGGAGTTACCTGCTAATGCATAAATTCCTTTAGAACAATCTTGGTTCTTTCCTGAAAAGTCACCTCCCATTGTCTATATGTTAAAAAGAAAAAAGAATTTAGGTCTTACAACTAAGGTACAAGAAAAATAAACCAGCTTCCTACCAGGATGTAACTAACGAATTACTTACATGAGTCTTTCCACTTCCAGTCTGCCCATAAGCAAAGCATGTAGCCATTCCCCTCTCAAATATAGTTTCCACTAGTGGTCTAGCTGTAAACCTTAAAAATAAAACGCACCAGTCAGAATGTACTGTTAATATTTAAATTAAATAAGTAATAAAACTAGCATCTAGTGTTATTAATAAACAAATCTTACACCAAGATTTTTAACAAACCAGTAGGCTCAACTCTAAGACCACAGTTGAGTCCACTGATTTAAAATTTTAAATGTCCATGTCCTAGAATTGCTTAAAGCTCTTTACTGCATATCTTCAAGCAATAATTCCATAATAAAAATGGCCACAAAATTAATAACTGCCAGGGGGAAAAAAAACCTGATAGTAGCTGAGCTAAAGACATATATATTAAAAGAAGACAATAGGAAAGTTTTAAAAAGTAACAACAAAATATGGTAATATCAGCCAGACAAGTAGGACATACATGAAAACCAAAACCCAAACTCAAAAATGTATCAAAGGTTTCAACAGTAACAGAATCAAGACTGGTAATCTCAAAAAGAAAAGCTAGAGGGGGAAAGAAAGAAACAAAGTGAAGTCCCTCAGTCATATCCAACTCTTCGCGACCCTATGGACACCAGGCTCCTCTGTCCACGGGATATTCTAGGCAAGAGTACTGGAGTGGGTTGCCATTTCCTTCTCCAGGGAATCTTCCCGACCTGGGGATCGAACCCAGGTCTCCCGCATTGTAGACAGACGCTTTAAAGTACAAAAACATTATCTTAAGAAGTATAAAAGTGGTAAAATTTTCCTGAATGTGAATAAGTAAATATAAACGATGTGTGTAAGACAATGAATTCTGAACTGACAGTCTTGATTCAGGAAAAGGATGCCCAGTATTATGAATTGGTATAATCACTGCTGGAATCAAGATTAAAAAGGTAAGGAGGGACAAAAAAATACTTTATTGAGCAGTGCTCTCTAAAAAGCATGATATAAAACAAATGGATTTTTTACACAGGCTTCAAAAGAACGTATGTGAACACTTTATACAGCTCTACTGATTTTTCAAAGGCACAACTGGAGAAAGTATAGAACAAAAGAAGCAGAAAAAAGTTCGAATCAAACAGAAGTAGAAATGAGTCTGAAGAGTGATAGGACAGAAAAAAAAAGCCTAATTCCTCACTCCATAGAAGTTAAGGATACGAGAAAGGGGACAGAATTAATATTGGTAAAATTAAGAAGCATGAATACAGGGTGAAACAAAATGTTTACTAAATCTAGCACATACACAGAAATGCACCTTTATAAATGATTTCTTGAAAATGATTATAAAAGTCAGACAGATATATTTATGAGACAGTAGTGGAAGGAGACCAGGGAGTGAGGGAGAAGGAGAAGACTCAGTTCTCAGAAAGGTAAAAAATATACAATTTGTAATTATAATTCCCTTTTAAAACAAATTCTTCATAATACCTCTATCTAGCATTCATGTACTCTAATTTTGTCCTCTTTCTTTAGAGCTGAACTACCAGTTTACTGGCTTAAGACAAGAGGAGTTGATCTTAACAGGATCTCATTTATCATAACTTGTTAGCATTCTCACTAATTAATTTTGTTTTCCAGTCAAATTTATAAAATAAAAGGGCAATGAAGCATAGCATTCAAGTAACTGCCAAGAGCATTTAATATAGACTGAAATAACAATGCTGCTAAAATTGACCTGTTAAATAATGAGAAGTAAATGTTTACAAACTATGTATGAAAATCTAAATTTGGATAAAATGTGGGACATCAATGCATAATACACAAGTTTGAATTGTTTGTAGGTTAAATATGCGAACACATAAGAATTTCATATACTAAAATTATTCCAAAGCTTAAATATGATAAACTAGCCAAATGCACATAGATTTCAGAACTTTTTTCCTTAAGTGGTCAATAAAGATTTAGACAAATAAATGTCTGATGTATAACAGTTAAATTTCTTTAAAATACTGCAGATATTTACAAAGGAAAAATAACCACATCCCATCTCCAGAGGTACAGAAAGTATTGTCTAGAAATTTCTTATCCATACATATGGTATATTACACAGTGTATAAGTTAATTGGTAATGAAAACTGGTTTGAGGAGCATTAAAGAAAACCAGTATTAGTGTTTATTATTGTGCTTATTAAATATTCTTATTTGTTTAAACTCAGGGGATAAAAGGATATTGCACCTCTGGAGAGATATGCTAAGATCAATATAAGTTTCAAGGTGGTGGTGAACGCCCTGAACATAGAACAAGAACAAATTATGATTTACAACAAATTTACCTACCTGTAAACCATTTCATTAGGAGCTGAGTCATCAAAGGCATAATCAAAACGAAATGTTTGGTTTTCTAGATACCTTGTTAAATCTACCTTTTGTTTTGGTTCATGTACCATCACAACATCTTTACTAGGGATTGTGATTACATCAAGATCTTTCATTTGAGTTTCTAGAAGAATAAATTAAAAAAAAAATCAATGGCCAGTAATTTTCACATCATTTGAGTTAACGAACAAAACTTATTTTAAGTAGTAAGAATTTAGATAAAAGTAGTATAACCCTGTAAATATAAATATCCCATAAATATGCCATTCAAATAGAATATTTCAACAACAAAGTTAAAAAAGAAAATCAAGATTTCCGTAAAGCTTGGAAAGGCAAAGAGTCTTACAGCAATAACACATCAACAGCCCTAACCACAGAAATCTGCCTAATGTTTATATGCAAATGAAATTATTTACATTTAACTCTTCCAAATCAATTTGATTTCTTCAACTATCAAAATAAACCGCAAACAGGACAAAAACTGACTTTTGATAAGAGCTCAACAAACATACCTTTTTTATTGAGTGGTCGTTTTCTTACACAAACACATATCCTGTGTTCATCAATCTAGAAATAAAATAAGCTTTCCAGTTATTATCAATGAATTACAAAACACTGAAAAGTTAATTATACAATATTTCTAAGGTTTTAGAAATTTATGCACAGCAAAAATAGGATATGTAATACACAAATTTTAAGAGTCATCAGACACAATTATTTAAAAAATTCAAAGTATAATGGAAACTTGCTGATTTTGTCATCTGGTAAACATCTAGGAAATAACTTTGCAGATGACACAACTACTCTTGCTTGCAACAGGTTCACATTAAGAAGCCACCTTATTCATGTCAAGATGGGCTGTATACAACAAAAGTAAAATTTCCTATCAGACTGAACTAGAGGGAAAGTTGTTGGCAAAGATAACTATATGCAGAAAAGAAACAGCACTATCAGAAGATTATTAGGCAAAATAATTTGAACAATTTCATAATATGCCAATTAATTAGACAAATATTTTTTCATAAAACTTATGTTCCTAATATTTGCCTTGTAATGATATTTATTTTATTTTTTTTATATTTAATATAAAGTAATTGTCTATGGCTGCTTTTCATACTACAAAGTCAGAATTGAAAAGTTGTAACACAGAAAATATGGTTCACAAAGCCAAAAATATCAGGCCCTTTTCAGAAAAAGTTCTCCAAACACTACTGTAAAGTCTGAGCTCAGATATAAGTTAAACAAATGGAGGGACAACAAGAACTAAAATATACAAGACCAGATGTTATGAACTACTGTTAAATCATATATAATACATCTGCCCAACATAAACGTATTTGTGTACCCAGTACAGTCCATGTATGCTAGGTCAGATGTATTATTTTTCACCAATACAAATTACAAAAGTATTCCTGTCTAGTAAATTCTCATTCTTCAATAGGAAAGGAATGCAAAATAAGACATTTTTTAAGCACTAGAGTTTTGGTTTACAGCAGTCCTCAATAATCATTCAGTTCAGTCGCTCAGTTGTGTCCGACTCTCTGCGACCCCATGAATCACAGCACGCCAGGCCTCCCTGTCCATCACCAACTCCCGGAGTTCACTCAAACTCATTTTCATCGAGTCGGGGATAATCACTACTTACTGTTAAAAGTCAAAAATAACATTTATTTAAAAATAAAAATTAATTAGCAGTAAGCTGGAATGATGGTGGGATCTACAGTCCAAGCCAGGAGGAAATAAACTTGGAATTGAGATGAAAGTATAAGTGACAGTTGCTTAGCAAAGTCCTTAGAAGGGCAGAGCAACAGTCAAGGATGATGTCAGAGACCCAATCTGCTTTCTGACCATCACTTATCTCAATTCCAAATTATTTCCTCTTGGCTTGGGCTGTCGACCAGCATCATTCCCACTTCACTTCAGTTCAGTTCAGTACTACTAATTAACTTTTTATTTAAACTTGAGCAAACTTCGGGATATAGTGGAGGACAGGGAAGCTAGGTGTGCTGCAGTCCATGGGGTCGCAAAGAGTCGGACATGATGTAGTGACGGAACCACCACCACCAAGGACTTGAAGGTTTTGCTGTGAAACAGGTATCTCTGTGAGAAGCATGTCTAATGTATCAATTATGGGAACTAAGAGTAACTGTGGGTAGTTTCTTTCTCTTTTTCTGGCTGCACTGAGTGGCTTATGGGATCTTAGTTTCCTGACCAGGGATTGAACCCAGGCCCCCAGCTTGGAGTCCTAACCATTGCGTCATCAGGGAATGCTCAATGGTTTCTTGATTTTCTTCTTAAAATACGGAGAAGGAACACCCATAAAAAGAGGAAAAAGTAACAGAGCTAAATATAAATACAATATTAATTTAGGGGATATCAAACATATTTTTATTCACAGCATAAAAAGTTCCAGGGCAATCATTTACACAGAATCTTACAGGATCTGCAGTTGTTAACGGTCTATAATCCAAACTGCCTCTAAAGTCTCTGATCATACACATAATTTCATAATTTGGGTTTGTAGCATCAACATCCTGTAAGAAGACAGAGAATTTATCATTTATTATAATTACAATAAAGTAGCATTTGTTGCATTTATACATGGTTTGAAAATTAAAGTAATAAATTGTGTCACTCACTAGTAATATAGCCAAGCCCAAACTCAAACCAGAGATGTGATACAGTTTCAGAGTTCAAGATCAGTAACTGCCCAGAAATTACTTTTATTTTATAAACACAATTCTGTTCGTCTATGTGCAAGCTGTTAACTCCAAACCAAATACTGCTTATTAAACCCACCCTTGTCTTTTTTCAAATGTTATACACATACCTTAACTGTCCTAGAAGATTGAGCAAGAGAAACAGTACTCATCCTAAACATCAAAAAAGAACTCTAGAAAAGCTGAAATTCTTAGAAAAATGCATTTAATCAGATTCTTATTTCCAATTCCTAATTCAATGTTCCAGGAAAACAGAACTATGGATTCACTTATGTTCATGTCCTATTTTTACTCAGTCTCTAAAAAAAAAACTAAGGCATGGTATAAAACAGTTCCAAACCAACAGGATATAGGATTTAAAGGAACTGGAAGCCAAGACAATTTTTTAAATCTTTAAAATTCAAATTATTGAATGCTAACAGAAATTTATTTTTTTGCTTCAAAACTGAGAAAATTCTGATTAAGATACAAATAGCAATAGCTAACAGCCCTTCCTAGCCAGGCCATGAGTATAAATCATTAAATATTTTAAGTCAGTTTTTTTTCCCCAGGTATTTTATTGCAGATTTGCTTCGAGTACAACTCAATTTCAAAACTGTTACTGTAACATACTTCCAATTAACCTTTTGGGAAATAACACCAACTATATCAACTGAGAAGTAGAATGTAAAGAGTTCATAGATAAAAACATTATGAAGTACCCACAGGAGACACAAGGTGGCATCTGTGCTAAGTATCAGTAGATATCAGCATCATTTATTTCAAAACCTAACCGGTCATTCTCAGGTCACTTTCAGATATAAGCTGATTTATTCAGGTTGAATATTATAATGATTCCACAACACAACATTTTTATGATTAAGGGCATTTGAACATACTCCTAAATAAGGAAACAATCCTGGTATTTCATTACAGGAAATGAGTTCTGAGAGTATAATAGTTACAATATAAGCACAATGGAAGAATTATTTGTACAACAGTAAAAAATGTGAAGACTTGTAGAGATAAAAGACCAGTCCTCTATGCAATTTTCCATTGCTGGTAAAATTTTGCTAACCATCTAAAAGAAATGTAAGAAGAGGCGCATGACAGAGCTACACTCTCAACATCGAGCGTAAATCAACACACAACAAATTTCCACTCTTTCATTATATGTTCAACTTATTAACCATGGAAAAACAACAGTAACATTTATAGTATAACCATACACTTTAACTGGTACTATCAGAATGCATTTTTAGTCCTTTTAAGAAACCTAAAATCCTATTATTCTTGCTGTTATAAATCTATTAGAATTCTGCAGCACAATGGCTTACTATTCAACATGGAAAAAGCCTCAGGACTAAGACACACCAACTAAACTTGAGAAATTTATGTAGTAAAAAAAAAATCTGTTAATAACTTATTTTTTCAAGAGTTTATATTTTTCCTCAATGCCAATCTAAGGAAGTATATTGAAATCTTTAAAGGAGTTATTTTTTCATAAGCCAATCACATTCACTGACATAGTAAAATCTTTGTGGTGCATAAACAAAATATGTTTCCGTTACAAACCTGGGCTCTTTTTTCTCTAAGTTCTTGCTGTTGCAGTCTCCTTTTTTCTCGTTTTTCTTGCAATTTCTCTACCTCTTTCACACAATTAGATTTTCTACGTGCTAGAAGAAAAAGATGAGCTGTAGAAGTATATATTTCTTTTTAGAGTACTGTACTTACACAGAAAAATTTTATGTATCAATGTAATTTTACCACATACACCCAAAAAAAGGTACACAGTGACAAAACATGCCCATGACAAATATGTGAACTTATGAGCTGCTTTAACAAAACTAGGAACAGGACAAAATATGAGTAAGAGTCATGAAAAGTGACTCGAACATACTGCTACATGTCATCTCTTGGTTTAGAATCAAAGATCTTTGAACTGGTAAGGATAAAGGAGCATATTTCTTCTGTAACATCTGTTAAGATCATCTGGCCAGAATTTTAAATTTAAAGCAACTGAAACACTGTTATAGTTTTATATTTATAAATTTTTTCTTCCGAAATACACATTGAAAAACCCAATTAATAGACTAACAACAACAAAAATTTTCCACAATGGTAAAAATAAAACCTGCAATTAAGCTTGCAATTATAAAGTTGACCAAGAGAAGTTACATGTATGACTAAAATGACTGAATCCTTGATACATGATTTACATACAAGGGGGTCCAAATTCCTTTTTTGCAGCTTGAACTGGAGATATATCTGAAACACTACCATTCTGTTGTGCAGAGGAAGACTGTTCAGGAAGCTGACTAGGCCGTGCACGTGCAGAACCAACCACTGAAAGGGAAACACAATTTTTAAATATATGTAATACTCAATTCTGTTCAATACACTGACAAGCTGAAAGGTTTTCAAAGTAACATGTACAGACTTAGGTTTTACCAATATAATTGTAGCTACAAAACTCAACCTGAATAATTTATATAAAAACCAAAGCCAAGCTTGATTTAAAAAAATGTGGGCAAAATACAGATTTTATATGCACTCTCATTTTGAAAAACTCAAACAATTCAGACATATAGAAAGTAATAATGTAAAAGTATTTCAACCCTCTTTGTATTTTAAATCCCACTCTGCTCCTCAAATACGCAAATCTTCAACAGAGAATTTCCTATTGTGGATGTTACAAAAGTGGAAGAAACAACATTGAGTTAAATATAAACATCACATTTCACAAAAAAATGTAAATTTTCAAAGACTCAAAGAATAGTGCTGAGAGTGTGGGGCTTTCCCTCTACCTTGAATCTCTCCCCTAATACCTACGGCTGTCCTGCCTCATCATTTGTACATACAAGGAAACATCACTATTAGAAAGGACCATTCCGAAGAGCAGAAAAGAATTAACTGTGCTTTACGTCACTCAGCTGAAAACATACGAGAGTCCTGAAATTAACTACAATTTATACCTATTCAACTTGTCTTCAGTTACCCATGATACTTTTTAAAAGTCTGTTAGTCAGAAAATTACGTAAAAATGTCAATGATAAATGTACCCTTGTTAAATCAATTGACTACTTCCCCATTCCTTTGTTTCTCATACTCTCTTCAAATCTGAAAAATGACTGAGTAAATAAGATGAATCAAAACTGCATATAACATGGAGTTTCACATTTATCATACACCTTTACAAATCATTTTTTAGATATCACTGACATTATTGTCTTGGGAAATCAAAAAGATACCAATCTTAAACATTAGCCATGTAAAGTTTAAATGAATAATAACACCAGGGTAATGTTTACTTTTGATTTACCTTGGCAGGGCCATAGGCAAAATTAATATATAAAATTTTACCTCTATTATCTCTTGGAGGAGGCTCATTCTTAATAGAAGCCACAGTCCGTCGATTCTATAATAGAGAAAACATTCATTTTACTTTCTCTCTTTATTCTTCATATATACATCTATCATAATCAGCTTCCCTTAATTAAACAAAAATAGACAGACATACAATAATACAAAGCCAAATGGAAAAAAGGGAAAAAATAAATGGAAAAAAACTAAAATTATCTTATAATAAATTACCAGTAATGCCATCAATATTCAAGTTTATTTAAATATCCTGCCACTGTCCCAAAATAGGCAGGAAGTAAAATAAGCCAGGTACTGTTCTAAGGGCTTCATATGTATTAATTCATTTAATCTTCACAACAACCCTATGAGCTCATTATTATTGCTATTCTGGATTCACAGATGAGGAAACTGAAGCAAAAACAGATTAAATAATTTCATTAAAGTGTGTGTTTTTTAATCATCATGCTATCCTGCCAAAATCATGTAATACATTTCATCTTTGGATGTCAGGGGTAAGTTAACAAAACAGAATTTTTAGGCAATGTATTGCTCATTGTTAAACTGAAACATCAAAATACTATGAAATACACTGTTGGTTTTTCTAAAAGGTTTCATTAGACTTTTAAAGACTTCAAACTGAGTACATAAGGGCAGGAAGTTTTTGGTCCTATTATTTATCTACTAAGACTTGACTTTATTCACCTAAAAAAAAAAGATACCAAATAATGCCGTGAGTTTCAATGCTAACTACATATCAAATCAGATGGCTACTATTAAAAGAATATTGATGCTAGGCCCACTCTTTAGATAAAATAAAACTGAATCTCTAGGAGTGGGGTTAGGAATCAGCGTATTCTGAAAAACTTCCAGGTGATTCTAATACACAGCAAAGGTTCCTAAGAAGGATAAACTATGAAGATCCTTCAAGGCTGTGAAGCCAAATATGAAAAACAGTCCATTTACAAGAGAGTAATTCTAAGGGGGATCTCTAAGCAGTGATTCTCAATATGCTGAAATTATATGAATTGAAAATGTCTTACGTTCATAAAAGCAGAATGTTTTGCTGATATTGTTGAGTTTCTATCATATTATATGTGGATGCCTATGAATGTCTTCCATGCAAGACAGTGAGCTCCTCCTACAGAGCTAAAATCTTATTAATCTTTGTAGAAGATAAAATCAACAATGTAGTAAAAATTTTTGAACACAAAGAATTGCAGATTTAACAACGGTCAGGGACTATCTGATTTTTAAAAAGTTGTATTTTGATATAAAGTTTTAACATTGAGACATTTCAATAGAGAAGAATTACTTTAAAATAATTTAAAAATCACATACATTTTTAACTGTTAGGAGGGGCATAGCATGGTTTTAAAATTTATCTTCACAGATAACACAGAAATAGTTAAAACTAAAATGTCATCTCATTTTTAAAAATAAATCTAAACAGTAGAATTACTATTTGAAAATACTACTAAAATGGGAATTTATTATGAAAAAGAAACTAATTTTTTCTTTATCAAAGTCATACGTATTCACTCAACAAATACTAACAAGCAAACGATTTTGACCAATGTCTTCTAATAAACTACTAGTCTGAGGAAAAATCCTAACCAGTCATGAAATTTCCAGGATCTACAATTGTGAATTAGATAACTTTTCAATCCTTTAAAGTACGTGTGTGTATATATACATGTAGATGGCAGAAAGATTTAAGGTTTTTCTAAAAGCAAACAAATACATACTCTTCACAGTCCCATTTCAAACAAGAATACACACACAAACCCCTTGCTTTGAATTTGTATCACTAACCTTTACAATTTTGTTTACTTTGGCTGAGGATGTTGGAGGTGGGGGTGTCTCTGGACTGGGCTCTATTTCTTCATCTGGTACAAGGTCAGGGTTAAGTGAAAAGATGCTCTCCAGGTCAATCTGTTTTTAAAAATGCATATATTTCCAGAGTGAATTTAGACAGTCTTTCATTTTCAAATACATTTATACAAAAAGGATAAATGTTAAACAATTTCAGCCTAATGAATAGTATTACCTTAAAAATTAGATTACCTAGAATTACAACCAACATATATTTAAAAGAATCTCTCTTAAGGCAGTACTTTGTGGTCTGATTATATGTCTAATTACATGAGATATGCAGGAGGTATCTACCTTTCTTTGAGTGAAATTTTTTAATCACTTTGAAAGTTTTTCAAAGTGATAGCAGATACGTGCACTACATTAAACTATACAGTCTTCGATTTTGTTTCATATTTGGAATCTTGATTTTAAGACTAGAAGTAAAATTTAACCTAGTGATCATACCTCTTTGCCTTTTGTATCTCCATTTTCTATCCACTCAACAGTTACACTTTCATTATCTTCATTTAAAGATGTTACCATTGCTTGATGTATTCGGCCTAAGTGGGAATAAAATATACACTTTTAAAAAGCTACAAATTATGGTGTCCCTAAACACTGTGAAAAATGATTTTATAATTTACAAGTTTAAAAGACTATGATACGAGGGATTTGCACAGATTCTTGCGATTGGGGAATGAACTTTTGTCTATGGAACCATAAATGAATTTGCTACTTGTCAAGACCAAGGACTCAAGAAAGTGGATTAGACTGAAAGTTTTACTTTCAGCATACATGATAAATAGTTACACAGTGGCATGGAATGCATGAAATTTTACACTGTTACAATAGTTCAAATCATTAAAGTGTCCTTACTATGAGCCAACAATGATCCTGAAGAACACATAACAAAAATTCATGAAGCAATTTTTAATACTATATAGATATAAAATACTTTTAACTTAAATTTCACTATCATTCCCTGTACAATTGATCAAATTGTTTAGAAATTATTAGGAAACGGAATCTGAGTCCAAAAAGTCCATTTTTTCTATGTGGGCTCATGTAAAAATTCCAGTCCATTCTAGAGGAGATCAATCCTGGGTGTTCATTGGAAGGACTGATGCTAAAGCTGAAACTCCAATACTTTGGCCACCTCATGCGACGAGTTGACTCACTGGAAAAGACTCTGATGCTGGGAGCGACTGGGGGTAGGAGGAGACGGGGACGACAGAAAATGAGGTGGCTGGATGGCATCACCGACTCGATGGACATGAGTTTGAGTGAGCTCCGGGAGTTGGTGATGGACAGGGAGGCCTGGCATGCTGTGGTTCATGGGGTCGCTAAGAGTCGGACACAACTGAGCGACTGAACTGAACTGAACTGAACTGACATGTAATCTTGTTAAAATTTCAAATATTAAAGATTTAAGTATATACTGTCAGCAATATATTGGTGCTTTTTAAAAAACTAAAATATATACTGGAATCTATCCATGACAGCATTATGGATCAACATTAATTTTAACTTCATAAGCATTCTATAAAAGGAATACATCATAATTTATTCTTTTACTAAGAATTTAAACTGTTTCCAATTGTTTGCCATTAAAACATGTTGCACTGAGTATAAGTACATAGTGTGAATGTAATCATTAATAAAATTTCTAGAAGCAGACTTGGTCTTTTAAGGAAACTGAAATTTTGATAGTTATTTGAAAATTGGTCTCTATTTATATTCCCACCAACGATGGGGCCTATTCTTCTATATCCTCATCAACACTGAGCATTATCAATTTAAAATATTTTTACCAATATGATAGGTTAGACCTTTAAGCTACTACTTTGTGAGCACATATATATCAAAGACGGGCTCATTTAAAATCTGCACTGGTTCACTTAACATTACAAACATACCTATGAAGCAGAGATTTCTTTCTTTAAAATGAAGAAACTGAGGCTCACAGTCACGCAGCTATTAGTTGGCATACATTTGAACCTCAGTCACATGCAAAAGCACCTGCTATTATCACTATGTTTCTCCACTCTCCTAAAATTAAACTGATGAGGAAGATGCCTGTGTGGCTTAAATTCCAAATACCCCTGGAAACATTTATAAACTGTAGCAAAGATCCTCAATGCTCACTGTGTACCCAGAAACTCCTAGAGAGTTTTGTGGGTTTTTTTTTTTAATAAAATGATATTGGCCTGAGTTTCACCCTAGATAGTATCATTTCTTACCAATTCCACTGCAATCACCTCGGTATAAATCACCAAGGCCTTAATCTTGGATTTACGGCAATTCTCTCCCAACTACTCTCTCTTCTATTGCCTATTCTTTATAGAACAGTCTAAACATTCCTGGTAAAAACCACGTCAGATTATTCCTTTGCTCAAAACCTTCCAGTGGCTCCCATCTCACACAAAGTAAAAGCCAAAGTGCTTCCAATGGCCTCTAATGTCCTGAAACAAAGCCCTACATGATCTGACCCCTCCCTGCCTCTGTGACCTCATTCATCCTTGACTACCGTAATTCTCGTTTTACTGACTGATCTCTGTCTCACACAGTATTTTCCCTCCCCTTAAAAAGTTCTATATGAGTTCAGGACCCATTTAGAAAATGTGAAGACAAAAGTAAAAGCAACCGAGTAAATAGTGGTGTCATTTATTCAGATTAAGTGGACATCAGGGAAGCAAGTCTTGGGAGTGGAGGGAAATGATGAACTGGAAACTACTGAGAGGATTCAAGGGAGAGACTTTTTAGGGAAATTAGGTAACGCTCACTGAAATTTGATTTGGACAGAAATTAGGAAAATAACCAGTACAAATAGTATATGTCAGTTGGGTCCTCTGGGAAGCAGATGTTGAGATAGTTACGAGAACAAAAGGTTTACTGTAAAAGATGAAAGG
The DNA here is from genome assembly GCF_049115385.1 of Moschus berezovskii. Taxonomy (NCBI): domain Eukaryota; kingdom Metazoa; phylum Chordata; class Mammalia; order Artiodactyla; family Moschidae; genus Moschus; species Moschus berezovskii. Next base: position 60,576,416 of record NC_142477.1, on the reverse strand, counting down.
AGAAGGAAACAGGACTGGTCATGGAAAACTTTCAGACTGTGATGCATTATCTGAAACCTGTAAAAGAAAGGGAACATAAAGCACAATTGAGCAAAGAAAGCCTCAGATCATGAGGCAGATCTGACAGTCTTGGCTAACCCTTCGGGGAGCTCCAGAGCAAAGACTGACCATTAAAGGAGTCCCATAGAGGGCCAAAATGGAAATGCTCTAGTACTCACACCATGCCCAGTCACTAGCTGGAGGTTTCCCAGGAAACATAAAGGCCTGAGCTCAAAAGTTAAGGAGCCTTAAAGATATTAATACCTGAGACTATCAGCTAAATGTACTCCCTGAAGCGGAAGAAGTTCCCTTAAGAGGAGCTACCACGGCTTGCATCAAGCCCCGAATTTGCCACCATCTCTATAACACGAGTAGTGAGGCTGAGACCCAGCAGTCATTCTTCCCCCACCCACCATCTTTAGCAGCCTCCAACCATAATATCCACTAGTAGGGCTAAGAAGATTATTGCTATAAAGGTTATCATAACACAGTGATAACAATTTCTTCAATAGGAAATGACCCCAAATAAGATGTATCTGAGCACTGAACCACCATAAAGAATAACATCCAGCAGGAAATGGAGAGGCTGTGCTTGAGCAGTACAGATAGGGATCTCCATGCAATTCCCAACAGAATTACCACATTAATGAGAACAGGGAAAAGCATGTGAATGCTTCAAAAGGCAAGACCAACATCACCATTCTTTTTTTTGGGGGGGTGGCACTGGGTCTCGGCTGCTACACCGGCTTTTCTCTAGCTGTGCTAACAGGAAGCTACTCTCAAGTTGTTGGGGTAGCTTCTCTTGTTGAAGAGCAAGGGCTCTAGGCATGCAGGCTCAATAGTCGCAGCTCCTGGACTTAGTAGCCCCTTGGCATGTGAAATCTTCCTGTTCAGTTCAGCTCAGTCATGTCCGACTCTTTGCAACAAAATGGACTGCAGCATGCCAGGCTTCCCTGACATTCACCAACTCCTGGACTTTAGTCAAACTCATTCATGTCCATTGAGTCAGTGATGCCATCCAACCATCTCATCCTCTGTCATACCTTTCTTCCGCCTTCAATCTTTTCCAGCATCAGGGTCTTTTCAAATAAGTCAGTTCTTCGCATCAGTTGGCCAAAGTATTGAAGTTTCAGCTTCAGCATCAGTCCTTCCAATGAATATTCAGGACTGATTTCCTTTAGGAGGGACTGGTTGGATCTCCCTGCAGTCCAAGGGACTCTCAAAAGTCTTCTCCAACAGCACAGTTCAAAAGCACCAATTCTTTGGCGCTCAGCTTTCTTTATAGTCCAACTCTCACATCCATACATGACTACTGGAAAAACCAAAGCTCTGACTAGACAGACATTTGTTAGCAAAGTAATTTCTCTGCTTTTTAATAAGTTTTCTTCCAAGTAGCAAGCGTCCTTAAATTTGATGGCTGCAAGCACCATCTGCAATGATTTTGGAGCCCAAGAGAATAAAGTCTCTCACTGTTTCCACTGTTTCCCCATCTATTTGCCATGAAGTGATGGGACCAGATGCCATGATCTTAGTTTTCTGAATGTTAAGTTTTAAAGCTAACTTTTCCACTCCCCTTTTCACTTTCATCAAGAGGCTCTTTAGTTCTTAGCTTCTGCCATAAGGGTGGTGTCATCTGCGTATCTGAAATTACTGATATTTCTCCGGACAATCTTGATTCCAGCTTGTTTCACCCAGTTCAGCATTTCACATGATGCACTCTGCATGTAAGTTAAATAAGCACGGTGACAACACACAGCCTTGAAGTACTCCTTTCCCTATCTGGAACCAGTCTGTTGTTCCATGTCCAGTTCTCACTGTTGCTTCTTGACCTGCATACAGATTCCTCAGGAGGCAGGTCAGGTGGTCTGATATTTTCATCTTTTGAAGAATTTTCCAGTTTGTTGTGATCCACACAGTCAAAGGCTTTGACATAGTCAATAAAGCAGATGTTTTTCTGCAACTCTCTTGCTTTTTCGATAATCCAACAGATATTGGCAATTAGATCTCTGGTTCCCCTGCCTTTTCTAAATCCAGCTGGAAAATCTGGAAGTTCTCAGTTCCTGTACTGTTGAAGCTAGTTTGGAGAATTTTGAGCCTTACTTTGCTAGTGTGTGAGATGAGTGCAACTGTGTGGTAGTTTAAACATTCTTTGGCATTGCCTTTCCTTGGGATTGGAATGAAAATTGACCTTTTCTAGTCCTGTGGCCAACTGCTGAGTTTTCCAAATTTGCTGGCATACTGAGTGCAGCACTTTAACAGCATTATCTTTTAAGATTTGAAAAAGCTCAGCTGGAATTCCATCACCTCCACTAGCTTTGCTTGTAGTGATACTTCCTAAGGCCCACTTGACTTCACATTAGAGGATATCTGGCTCACACCATCGTGATTATCTAGGTCGTGAAGATTTTTTTGTATAGTTCTTCTGTATATTCTTGCCACCTCTTCTTAATATCCTCTGCTTCTGTTAGGTCCATGCCATTTATGTCCTTTATTGTGCCCATCTGCATGAAATGTTCCTTGGTATCTCTAACTTTCTTGAAGAGATCTCTAGTCTCTCCCATTCTATTGTTTTCCTCTATTTCTTTACACTGATCACTGAGGAAGGCTTTCTTATCTCTCCTTGCTATTCTTTGGAAGTCTGCATTCAGATGGGTATATCTTTCCTTTTCTCCTTTGCCTTTAGCTTCTCTTCTTTTCTCAGCTATTTGTAAGGCCTCCTCAGACAACCATTTTGCCTTTTTGCATTTCTTTTTTGGGGGAATGGTTTTGATCATGGCCTCCTGTACAATGTTACAAACCTCCATCCATAGTTCTTCAGGAACTCTATCTATCAGATCTAATCCCTGAATCTATTTGATACTTCCACTGTATAATCATAAGGGATTTGATTTAGGTAATAACCACATTCAGTCTAGTGGTTTTCCCTACTTTCTTCAATTTAAATCTGAATTTTGCAATGAGAAGTTCATGATCTGAGCCACAGTCAGTTCCTGGTCTTGTTTTTGCTGACTGTATAGAGCTTCTCGAGTCAAAAGCAGCTGATCCACCAGTTAAGACTAAACTCTAGATATTGAGTAGGGCAGAATCGAGAAAATGTTGGTTTATCTCTTCCACAGTTCAGTTTACTCATCCAATAAGAAATGAATGTGAAATTCCAGCAATAAGAAAAGAATAAAAAGAGTGGATCTGAATGAACCAATGAAGTCTTGAGTGTTTGCTTTCTGCCAGAAAAGCAGAAATATCCAACTAGAAATATATGGAGCATCTTTGCAGCATGGGGGGTTTTATTACTATTTATTACTATTACCAAATAATGTCCTTGAAAAAAAATTTCTAAGACTGAATTCCCAAAATGCCTTTGAAGATTTTTTTGTCTGTTTGATATAAAGCTCAGTTGAGATACTCAAATATTTTACTTTATTGTAGTAAAAATTTACAATTTGATTTCTTCAAAAGTCAAATGGTAATCACCTGTAAACAAAAGTGTTATATAATAAAAAGAGGGACAGATAAATGAGATTTTTCAAAGGGAAAAAATCACCATGATTTAGTGATAAATACTGTGTAAGTATTACAGGAAAATTTGAGCCTGGATGACTGGGAAAATGATGCTAAGAAATGGTGGAACAATGGTGTAATTTATCCTAAGTCTATGTTCTTAACAGTCATGCACTGGCGTTAATAAGACACCTACAGATACAGAATCACACGCTCATAGACAAATCAAGGTTAGAAATATCTTTTCTAGAACCTGTGACAATCTTCCCATGTGGCCCTCCATGTGACCATCCCATTTCTCTGGTTTGAAAATATTCCTATACTCTATCCTTAATTGTTATTTGACTCTGATTCCCCATCAACTTGTAACTTGTAAGCTATATCACACTCACATCTACGCTTGAAAACATAATAGAGCAAACAGCTGTGTATGAGCCAGGTTAAGAATCAATACCTTTGAAACCTCACATCCTCCTGCTCCACCCCCCCACCCCAGGGAAACTTCTTCCTTCCTCCCCCTTTCCCCTCCAACTGAAGTAACCCAAACTCTGACATCTGAGATAATCATACTGTGGCTTTTCTTTACAGTTTTTTCACTTATAAATGTAACACACACAACAACCTAAAGTTGGCCTATTTTTAAACTGTACATAAACGGACACTACTTTTAAGACTTCTTTCTTTTGCAAAACACTTTTTCCCCAAGATTCCCTTCTGTCACTGTTCACTCATTTCAGTTCAGTTCATTTCAGTGGCTCAGCTGTGTCTGACTCTTTGCGACCCCATGAACCGCAGCACACCAGGCCTCCCTTTATGCCCATTCATTTTCACTATATACGAATATGCCAAAATTCATTCTGCTGATGGACATCTGTTTTTATGATTCCACTGTTAGGAATGGTGCTGCAGGCATTCCTACGTAAGTGTACTGATACAAATATACAAGTATTCTGAACATACAATGAGAAGAAATACAGAGTAAACACATCTATAGCTTTTCCAGTTAGTGTTATGATGTTTCTTATAGTGGCTGTACCTGTAAAGATTTGTAATCCCACTATCAATTACTCCATAATCAAAATAATACTTAAAATATTTGTCAGATTTAATATATCACACTGTGGTTCTAATTTCTCTAGCTTAATGAAGTTATGCCTATTTCGAGTTCACTGGGCATTCAGGCCTTTCATGTGTTTTAAAGAATTTTTTTAAACGATTTCTCTACAGAAATTCGCTATATATTTCCTTAGTAATAAATCTTCTGTTACATGGGTAACAAACACTTCCTCCAAAGCTGTGGCTTATCTTTTCACTTTTTTTATGTGTCTTTTGATGAACTAGATTAATTTTAATGTAGTCAAATATATATACATATTTTTTTCTCAATTATGGCTTTTTACGTCAAAAAATTCTTGCTGAGACTCAGATCATTAAGAAAGTTTCTTATATTTTCTTCTAATGTTTTACAGGACTCACATGAAATTCTTTTCAATACTCTGTAATGATCAATATGGGGAAAGAATCTAAAGAGAATATATATATATACATATAATATAAAACAGATACACTTTGCAATAGAGCAGGAACAAATGCAACATTGTAAATCAACTACACTCTAATAAAAACTTTTTTAAAAATGAAGTTTTATAAAGCCTTTTGTATTCAAGGCTGTTTAGTTCAGTTCAGTCGCTCAGTCATGTCCGACTCTCTTTGCGACCCCATGAATCACAGCACGCCAGGCCTCCCTGTCCATCACCAACTCCCGGAGTTCACTCAAACTCATGTCCATCGAGTCGGTGATGCCATCCAGCCATCTTATTCTCTGTCGTCCCTGTCTCCTCCCGCCCCCAATCCTTCCCAGCATCAGAGTCTTTTCCAGTGAATCAACTCGTCGCATGAGGTGGCCAAAGTATTGGAGTTTCAGCTTTAGCATCAATCCTTCCAATGCTGTAATCCACTGTTATTTTGATATTTGTGTATGGTAACACAATTTCCATTCTTCCCCCATGAAAAACAAATTTCTCCAGGGCTATTTCCTGAAAAGCCCTTCCTTCTACTTATCTGCAAAACTACCCATCAAATTCCAAGCATTCACACAAGCCTATTTCTTTACTCCTGGGTCAAAACTACATTGTCTTATTACTTTTATAGTTTTGCAATAAATCGTGCTATCTGGTAAAGTAAGAGCTTATTTTACCAGATATTCTTATTGTTCTTTAAGTTTCTCTGGGTCTTCTTAAGACTTCTGCAGATCTGTATAAATTTTAGAATCAGCTTGTCAAGGTCCAAAAATAAAATAAATTAGCAATAAAAAACCCCACCTGTTAAGATTCTGATTAGAATTGCACCGAATATTTTGTTTTAGACTTTTACATCATTTATCAAGCTTAATACTGGCCAGAAGTTTTTCCTTCTCATGCCAACCTTATTCTGGAATACTTCGTATAAAACAAGAATTATTTGAAACTTGAGTGTTTGGTGGATACTGGTTAAAGTCACTTTGGTTTAGGGTTTTATTTGTGAGAAGATTCAATTTCCTTAATATAAGATTGCTGTAGTTTTCCATTCTTGATTGTTTTGATAATTATATTTTTAAGGTTCCACATTTGGGGCTATTAAGCTGAATGTCTGTGGCATCTGTAATGATAATCACTTTTTATTCCTACTTTTTCAGCTTTTTTCCTTGATAAATCATCTGAGATTTGTCAATTTTGTCTTTCCCAAGAACAACACTTCTGTTTGCTGAGCCTCTTTACTATATGTTATTAAATATTTAACTACTGTTTTTGGTCCTTATTTCTTACTTTCAACTTACTTACTTTGGGTATTTTTTTTTTCTTAAATTCTTAAGGTGGATTCATCTTTATCTTTTTTTTTCCTTATAAGCAAATAAAGCTACACATTTCTCTCCAAGAGCAGCTTTAGCAGCATCTTAAAAATTTTCATAGGTAGTACTTTTGTTATTGTTCAAACTATTTCCTAATTTTCTTTATGATTCTTTGACTCTCAGTAATCCTATTGTGAGATACGTCACCAGTCAGAACAGATAAAGCCACAAATGATTGGTCTGATTTAGCCTGTGCACAGCGGCTGAGTAGTACCCTTGTATTTCTACCTTAATTAGACTGGATTGCCTCCCTTGGAGGAAAATTTCCTTTAAATCCAGCTCTGCGGAGCAAATCACCAGGAAATTTTTTTTTGTATCAGCATCTTTAAAGAGGAGTCACAAGTCTTCGTCTTCAAACAGTGAACCTGACTCTTTTCTTTTTTTTTGGTCCCCCATCATCCTTCAGAATCAAACTTTAGCTACCTACCTTTGCCTGAAATCCCACAGACAGAGGATGCTGGCAGGCTGTATGTAGTCCATAGGGTCACAAGAGCTGGAGACAACTTAGCGACTAAACCACCACCAGCAGCACTACCTGCTCAGCCTCACTCATCCCTTAGTATTTCTGATCCATGGTGATACCTTGTTCTTGAGCTCAGCTATGTCTTTTTAAAGGTTTTCTCATATCTGGGGTATATGGATGCGAGTACATGAATTTTATTCTACTATTCTGACCAGAAGTGTCAAACCATCTTTAAGTCATATTTCATATTCACAGAAAATGAAAGTTAGATTTGAAAGCTATTAAGTTCACACTATAATATTAAAAGCAATACTATTATGTAAATTAATAACTCTTACCGTTTCAAAACACTACTTTTTAAAACTTAATAATCTAGACACAGATTTTAAAGTTTTCAGCATTACTTCAACCTACTTATAAAGACAAATTACAGTGCAGAAAATGTCATCTGTTGAGAGAGAAGTAAAAAAATATTTGCAAAGTTCTGACAAAAACAGGGAAATCCTGCAAATGTCTTTCCAATCATTTTCCCATGAAAATACCTCTTGGTTTTTAATACCCAAACTTCAAAAAATTATTTCTCAATGTAAGATATTTTGGCCAGTGTTTAAATAGGAGAAGATTTATATCTGAACATGCCAAAACTCAATTTGCATTTTAAACAAGAATGTGCAAAGAAATGTTCTGAGTTACATTCCAAACATAACTGATAGATGGTCAGAATCACAATAAAAAAGCACACAAAGTACCAAAGTGATACAAAACACAGGCATGACACTCAGTGCAGCAGCTTTCTGACACGGTGTGCTTGTCCTAAATGTATTTCCACAGCCGTTTATATTTATTTAGCCCTTGTTTGGCCCTGTGCTGAATGAGGTCCCAAACATTTAAGAAAATGTTGAAAGGAAATAGCGAGGACAGGGAAACAGCAATTATAATGGAAGAAAAGATTTTATTGTATATGTAATGGATTTGGGTCACAAAGAGTTGGACACGACTGAGCAACTGAACGGAACTGATTTGGTACCCTTATTTATTGTTTGTTAAATGTAACAGTATCTTATATGCAGGTGGATTTATAAGGTCAGTTGCTGCTACTGCTAAGTCACTTCAGTCGTGTCCGACTCTGTGTGATCCCATTTACGGAAGCCCACCAGGCTCCCCTTTCCCTGGGATTCTCCAGGCAAGAACACTGGAGTGGGTTGCCATTTCCTTCTCCAATGTGTGAAAGTGAAAAGTTAAAGTGAAGTCGCTCAGTCGTGTCCGACCCTTAGCGACCCCACAGACTGCAGCCTACCAGGCTCCTCCATCCATGGGATTTTCTAGGCAAGAGTACTAGAGTGGCTTGCCATTGTTACTTTTTTTTTTTATGACACTGCATGGCAAACAGAATCTTAGCTTCTGCAGTTAGGGATAGAACCCACGTCCCCTGCATTGGAAGTGCAGAGACTTAACCACTGGACAGAAGGAAGTCCTAGTCTGAGTTGATGATTAAAACTGCAACTTTTTCCTATTTATAATAAAGGCAAATAGATTCCCAGGCAGCATTTTCTACACAAAACATCTGACTTTTAGAAACAGATTACTGACCTCAGTGGGAGATGAATTTATTGTTTAAAAACAGATCTTCTTGGTTTCTATCTTTGAGAACTAACAGATTTTTAAATATAATTAAATCACAAAAGAACTATCATAACTATAAGAAGGAAAAAACAGTCCATATTTTTAACCTAAAAAATGACAATTTCATATGGTTAAACCTAAAAGAAATGTAAATTTCACTCCAAATATAGATGTCAGAATAATTTATAAAAATAATATTTACTAATTCAAGTAATGTAAATATAAAAATATTTTGAATTCATAATTTTTATTTCAAAGTTTTATGTTTAGTTCATTTTAAGAAATATCTTTACATCATTTTAAGCCTCAACTTTCTGTCATGGAGAAATAAAATGGAAAAAGTTCAGCTCTCAATTTTTAAAAATCTGTTAGTAAATATGAAGACAAATGATTTTTTAAAAAAAGAAAAAAACCTGCAAATGAACAGAAGAACAAACACCTGAATTCAAGCCACCTTTGCCCCAGTGATGAAAAAATAACGAACATATGAATTCTACATTTCAGGATTTTCTAATCTTTAAATTAAGATGGTTACTTAAGGTTGCTATTGGTATTATTTAATGTGCCATAAAACCTCATACATTTATTTGTCAAAAACAAGTTTTACATGTTGACAATTGCCTTTTGGTCTTTGAAAACAGGATCCTATTATATGTAGTTCACAGCTGAATTCACAGCAGCTGTGAGGCTAAGAAATGCCAGCAACCAATTAGGCTGGCATAAACCTTGTCTAGCATATAAAGTATAATTTGGTTGCAAATGTAGAAGGCAAGAGCTAAAATAAAAATCCAAGAATACTAATAAAATAGCATTACAAGTATGTAAATGTCTGAATATGTAAAATGCTAGCAAATATACATATATTATTAAAAGGATACAGTGGTAGAATGTAAGGAAAATTATGAAAAAGCGACAATTCAAACCCATGCTTTAAAAAAAAAAAGTTGCAGCTGTTTTTGACATACCTAGGATTACTAACTCCATGCTTTTATTTTTCTATTTCTAATTACCCTAATCACAGAGTTTGATTACATGAGTATACATGCAACAAGTCTTTCAAGTAAACATCATTTTTATCAGTCCATCTTGAACTGTTTATGTGGAATTTTCTTTTCATATTTCTAAAGTAGTAAGATGCAAATAAACATTTCAAAACTGAACCATGAAAGAATAACACAACTAAAATGATTAGAAAAATAAAACTTGCACGGTGATGCTTTACAGTGGCAACTGACAAACCCTTAAAAGTTAATATCTATTTTTGTTGAAAGTTTGATAAATTTGAAAACGTGACAAAACTCAATGCTTTATAAATATCATTAGTTAAAAATATTTTAAAAACATTTTACACAAACTTTGGAAAAACTAGTAGTCACTGATCATTCATGTGAAAACGAAAGGAAAACAAATCTAGCTTATATGCTAATAATTTTAAATAGTTCTCCAGTATATCTATTCTTAGTAAAACATCTAGTAACCTCCTCAGTTTTCAATAGAACACCACTGCATAATTTGAAAGGCTCTTTTTTTTTTTTAACACTGACTTTTCAAAAAAATGGTAATAGAAACTTTCTACTCTCTGCAAGCAGGGACTAAAGTATAAATATCCATACCAGGAAAAACAAAAAATTAAATATTGCTCTGAATCATAAAATCACACACTCATAACAAATGCTGGGCATAATATTGTTTCCAGACGATGAGTAAAATGCATATGCTTACTCAATTCAAAGTAGTTGGTAAATAAGTATTTGAAAGAAGCACTTTCTTCCAAGTCAGTTCCTACCAGAAGAGAATCCTGAAAAATTTTCTTAAAAAACATTAAATTCAAAACATTTGAAGCCTCGTATCATGATTAAAATCTGTCTTAAATAGGTTCCTTATGATTTCTAAATTTTGTACAAAATATTGATTCCAATAAAATAAATCACCTGTATGTTTAGCTAAAAGAACCAGTGCCAGTATAGAATGCAAATCTGAGTGCATCTTTTCAAGTAGAATCATAGCAAAACATGTTATGCTAATTAACTTTTGTTATCTAAGGAGGTTTGTTTTAAAGCTGTCTTTTAAAACACACAATTCCTTTCTTCAACTTATTAAAAGGATGCTCCTTCAGAAACACGATATTTCAATGGGAAAAAACTGGGAAAAACGGAGATTTCCAAAGTGCTGCTTTAAAACAGAAAGATTAGATTTGACAATCAAAGGATGTTACTATGAGCACTATTTAGAAAAATGTTAAATGCAAATATCCATACATTATTTTTTATCTTGCCAGCTACTGCAAAGCTATTGATAAATGTCAATCTGTTCCTAGATGCCACCAACCAATAAATGAGGACAGAAAAAAAAAAATCTGGTGATTTTTCAGGGATCATTATAGCAGATCCAGTAGAAGTCAAACCCCCAAACTCTGATACCTAGGTTTCGTTAGCTAATCTAAGCAGTGATGAAAAGAATCCTTAATGAGGACTATGTAAGCATCACACCTTCTTCAACAGCTTTGGTGGAACAAGGAGCCATTAGAGAAGGGCACAAATAAAGCCTCAGCTGACACTGGTAACAGTGCTGTTGCTGTTTAGTAAATCCCTGGGGAATGTGACTTTGCCAAACATAGAGACCTTTTTGTTGTGGTTTATCACATTTAAGATGTTACTGTTTATAACTAAATTCAAAAGTTCTAGCATTTCCTTTCTTAGACTTTAAACACAAAGCTGGAATTCTGACACAATTTTAAATACAAAATTGTGTTTACCCAGCAAAATTTGTGTTACCCAAAGCTGTAGCTTTGAAAAGTGGGAATGGTACAGTTAAGAATTTTCATAAAGAAAATACAATCTAAAAATGGGAGAAACATCATTTATATTGTAAACAAACTACAAAATTTGCAATTCTTACCTCATCTGTCCATTGTTTCTGAAAAGGCATGTGAAAATTCAACACTGCTCAGTTTCTCTGGGCTGATAGGGACCTTCAAATCTTGTTGGGTTTTTATGGCAATGCTTGAAACACACTGCACACTAACAATTTGGGTAAAATTATCATTTAGAAGAGCCCACCGTGCAGATTTTTAGGAAATTTCCATCCATTTTTATCCACAAGGATAATGATAAAAGTGTCACAAAGGGGCCATGATCCCATTAAATAGTATTAAATCATTGCAGTTTTCTAACATTATGCTGCATATTTGGGGTTGGGGCAAGAGAGGGTTTAAAAAATGTCCAAAACCATTAATAATTTCTAAAATCACGATAAGTTACCTGATTATGATGCTAACTGAACGAGTGAAAATTTAAACAAACAAACCTTGGAAAACCACATTAAATAAAGGCATAGAGTATATTAACTAATGTTGAATAACTAGATAAATCTCAACACATTTTAATTAAAGGTCATTCGCATGGTGACAATATCCAAAATATATCGTTCTTCATTTGTTTATAACAATAAAAGATTTGTGAAGTTTTAAAAGTGGTGGTGTTAAAATAACATGTTGCTGATAGTTCAAAATTTTTTAGGATATGTGCTCCCGAAGCAAGCACTAATCCAAAGCTGTGAAGAACTACTTTCACAGATATCTGCTGCATATATTGAGCAATGCTACCTAACTGCTCCCTGGCTTAAATTCTGATTTACTCAAAAGGAACTCCATGCCAACATAGCTCCATTAGTCTGTGAACTTTCTGTATCTACATGTATACATCATCTTCTCTCAGCTTAACTACATTCTAACAAGAGCTAGGGATATTCTGGGATGTTTTTCAACAGTTTCAACAGCAGTAACCCAGGCAATGTAGATTTGTACATGTATTTATTAACAAGATTTAAAGATAACTAAGAAAGCTGCTGAAAACATTATAATAAAATGTTTGACCATCCCTATAGTTTTCACCTACACTCCTAACTTTCATTAGGGAATTTAAGGTCTGGATTCAGGTGATGGAGTGCAATAAGTGCTTTGCAGATGTGCTAACGTGAACTCAAAGCAGACTCAAGCAGACTGATAACTTTAGAATCTTTAAAAAAAGAAAAAAGAAAAAAAAAAAATCTGTCACCCTGCCAAAACCCCCCAAACAAAAATACCACCAAACCTCTCACGGATAAAAAGAGGCTAAACAATCTGAATATTTGACTAGGAGGCAAATCTTACATGATTCTTATACCACTTAGAAGAGAAACTTGCTACTGGCTCTAGAAACAGCAATACATGCCAACACTAGAAGAGAATGTGGGAAATACCTATCCAAGACAAATAATGATATCTAACTTAAACATTAAAAACTACTACAGATACAATAGAAAGCTTAACTGAAAATGCCAAGTCTTTTATTAAATTACTCATCACTGAAAATGAACCAGTTTAATTTTAAAACAGTCACATTCTTAACCACTATACAAAAAAGTGTTCCTTGGTGCAACACTGTCTTGCCGTGGTTTTAAAAAGTGGTTCAGACTCAGAATGTCACCCTCAGATCCTCTGCTACGGACTGAATTGTGTTCCCCATGACCCACCCTCAAATTCACATGTTGAAGTTCTGAATCCCAATGAAATGGTATTCGGAGATGGCATCTTTGGAAGGTAATTAGGGTTAGATGAGGTCCGACGGCAGAGTCCTCATGTTAGGAGGATGTGTGGTTTTGCAAAGGGGAAAGGGGAGATGGTCCCTTGCCACCATATGAGGACACAGAGAAAAGACGGCTGTCTGCAAGACAGGAAGAAAACCCTTACCAGGAATCCAATCGGCCAGCACCTTAATCTTGGTTGGATTTTCCAGCTTCAAGGAGCAGGAGAAATAACTGTTGTTTAGGCCACCCACTCTATGGTATTTTGTTGTAGCAGCCCATGCAGACTAATATATCCTCTTTCAAATAGCAAAAGACATAATCAGGCAGTACGAACACAAAGATAAATAAGGCGCACACTCTGCTCTGTGCCAAAATCTCACTCTCTAGTTGCAATGTCACTACTTCCTCCAGGTATGGTAGTGGCTCTGACCCAAGGAAGTGTCTACTCTAAATGCCTGGTCAATGGGGATTAAGAAAACAGATAATCACTCCTTTAAATGCTTTTACCAGTAAGGTAAAATGTGGAATAGCAAATTTGGTGTGGCCAGAGTAAAAGGTATATAAAGAAAAGTAGAGTCATAGAACGTAACACATAAACAAATAGTATATGTAGTATTAAAATTTCATGGCAAAGTATGGGGAAAAAAATCTGAAGTGGCTCTTTGGAGAGGAACAATAACAAAAACTATCAAATAATGATAGTATTTGAAAAACACTAATATAGATAGTATCTAAGGCAAGGAAAGCAGACATGACCACCAAGAGAACAAAGATAGATGTCTACAGACCTTCAACGTACAGAGTCAAGGACACAATGAGACACCAGCAAGGGAGCTCAAGAAGGTGCCAGAGACTTTCTCCAAAGCCTTTGCTCTGTCCACCCAGCTAAGCTGCCTCTGAGCATAGCCACTGAAAAATCTCTACATTCCCTAACTTAGCCAGAGAGCTGAGTGCAATGACTTTTTTAGGTCCTTTACTATACTCAGCTTTTAGAAAGACATAAGTGAAAAAAGCACAGGCATTTGTTTTTTGAAATCAATGAGGTACTACCAGATATAAGGTTATAAGAATGGTAAAAAATTGTCAGAGAAAAAAAAGAAGAAAAATCCTAAGAATAAAGTCGTAAAAGTCAAGTTAAGAAAGTATTTCAAGGATGAGACAATGAGTCAACTGTGTCAAATGCGGTTAACAGATCAAGTAAAACAAAAGCAATGCCTGAATGTGAAAGTGGGATTAAGAGTTACCATTTTTTCAGATAAGAAAAATAACAGTCCAATATGTTGATGAAAATAACTCAGTACAAAAGAAAATATTGATGATACAGCACAAAGAACTGATGAAGTAGTAATTTTGGGCAAGTAAATGGAGATAGGATCTAGTGTACAAGTGTAGGAAAGAGTTTATCCATGGCAAAGGAAGGAAGGAAAATTTACAGGTGCAGGTACTGGTATTGGGTAGATGGTAGGTTTGTAAAAGTTCTTTCCTGATTGCTTCCATTTCTCAGTGGTGAAACGGCAAGCGAGGTCATCTGCTCAGAGTGCGGGTGAGTAAACAAACACTATTGCCTTGAGAACCCCATGAACAGTACCAAAAGGCAAAATGACAGGATACTGAATGAGGAACTCCCCAGGTTCGTAGTGCCCAGATTGCTACTGGAGATCAGTGGAGAAATAACTCCAGAAAGAATGAAGGGATGAAGCCAAAGCAAAACCAGTTTTGGTTTTGAAGCAAAGAAAGCCAGTTGTGGATGTGACTGCTGATAGAAGCCAGGTCCGATGCTGTAAAGAGCAATATTGCATAGGAACCTGGAATGTTAGGTCCATGAATCAAGGCAAATTGGAAGTGGTCAAACAGGAGATGACAAGAGTGAATGTAGACATTCTAGGAATCAGTGAACTAAAATGGACTGGAATGGGTGAATTTAACTCAGATGACCATTATATCTACTACTGTGGGCAGGAATCCCTTAGAAGAAATGAGGTAGCCATCATGGTCAACAAAAGAGTCTGAAATGCAGTACTTGGATGCAATCTTAAAAACGACAGAATGATTTCTGTTCGTTTCCAAGGCAAACCATTCAATATTACAGTAATCCAAGCCTATGCCCCAACCAGGAACGCTGAAGAAGCCAAAGTTGAATGGTTCTATAAAGACCTACAAGACCTGTTAGAACTAACACCCCAAAAAGATGTCCTTTTCATTAGAGGGGACTGGAATGCAAAAGTAGGAAGTCAAGAAACACCTGGAGTAACAGGCAAATTTGGCCCTGGAGCACGGATGAAGCGGGGCAAAGGCTAACAGAGTTTTGCCAAGAGAATGCACTGGTCATAGCAAACACCCTCTTCCAACAACACAAGAGAAGACTCTACACATGGACATCATTAGATGGTCAACACCGAAATCAGACTAATTATATTCTTTACAGCCAAAGATGGAGAAGCTCTATACAGTTAGCAAAAACGAGACCAGGAGCTGACTGTGGATCAGATCATGAACTCCTTATTGCCAAATTCAGACTGAAATTGAAGAAAGTAGGGCAAACCACTAGACCATTCAGATATGACTTAAATCAAACCCCTTATGATTATACAGTGGAAGTGAGAAATAGATTTAAGGGACTAGATCTGATAGATAGAGTGCTTGATGAACTCTGGATGGAGGTTCGTGACATTGTACAGGAGACAGGGACCAAGACCATCCCCATGGAAAAGAAATGCAAAAAAGCAAAATGGCTGTCTGAGGAGGCCTTACAAATAGCTGTGAAAAGAATA
Organism: Moschus berezovskii; assembly: GCF_049115385.1. Classification (NCBI taxonomy): domain Eukaryota; kingdom Metazoa; phylum Chordata; class Mammalia; order Artiodactyla; family Moschidae; genus Moschus; species Moschus berezovskii. The sequence goes on along the minus strand of NC_142477.1, from coordinate 60,560,569 downwards.
GCGAAAAGCAAAGGGGAAAAGGAAAGATACAAGCATGTGAATGCAGAGTTCCAAAGAATAGCAAGGAGAGATAAGAAAGCCTTCCTCAGCAATCAATGCAAAGAAACAGAGGAAAAAAACAGAATAGGAAAAGCAAGAGATCTCTTTAAGAAAATTAGAGATACCAAGGGAACATTTCCTGCAAAGATGGGTTCGATAAAGGACAGAAATGGTATGGACCTAACAGAAGCAGAAGATATTAAGAAGAGGTGGCAAGAATACACAGAAGAACTGTACAAAAAAGATCTTCACGACCAAGATAATCACGATGGCGTGATCACTCACCTAGAGCCAGACATCTTGGAATGTGAAGTCAAGTGGGCCTTAGAAAGCATCACTACGAACAAAAGCTAGTGGAGGTGATGGAATTCCAGTTGAGCTATTTCAAATCCTGAAAGATGATGCTGTGAAAGTGCTGTACTCAATATGCCAGCAAATTTGGAAAACTCAGCAGTGGCCACAGGACTGGAAAAGGTCAGTTTTCATTCCAATCCTAAAGAAAGGCAATGCCAAAGAATGCTCAAACTACCGCACAATTACACTCATCTCACACGCTAGAACAGTCATGCTCAAAATTCTCCAAGCCAGGCTTCACCAATACATGAACCGTGAACTTCCAGATGTTCAAGCTGGATTTAGAAAAGGCAGAGGCACCAGAGATCAAATTGCCAACATCCGCTGGATCATTGAAAAAGCAAAGAGTTCCAGAAAAACATCTATTTCTGCTTCATTGACTATGCCAAAGCCTTTGACTGTGTGGATCACAATAAACTGTGGAAAATTCTGAAAGAGATGGGAATACCAGACCACCTGACTTGCCTCTTGGCAAACCTGTATGCAGGTCAGGAAGCAACAGTCAGAACTGGACATGGAACAACAGACTGGTTCCAAATAGGAAAAGAAGTACGTCAAGATTGTGTATTGTCACCCTGCTTATTTAACTTATATGCAGAGTACATCATGAGGAATGCTGGGCTGGAAGAAGCACAAGCTGGAATCAAGATTGCCGGGAGAAATATCAATTACCTCAGATATGCAGATGACACTACCCTTATGGCAGAAAGTGAAGAGGAACTCAAAGGCCTCTTGATGAAAGTGAAAGAGGAGAGTGAAAAGGCTGGCTTAAAGCTCAACATTCAGAAAACAAAGATCATGGCATCTGGTCCCATCACTTCATGGGAAACAGGTCAGACTTTATTTTTTGGGCACCAAAATCACTGCGGATGCTGATCGCAGCCATGAAATTAAAAGACGCTTACTGTTAGAAAACTAAGATCATGGCATCTGGTTCCATCACTTCATGGGAAATAGATGGAAAAACAGTGGAAACAGTGTCAGATTTTATTTTTTTGGGCTCCAAAATCACTGCAGATGCTGACTGCAGCCATGAAATTAGAAGACGCTTACTCCTTGGAAGGAAAGTTATGACCAACCTTGATAGTATATTAAAAAGCAGAGACATTACTTTGCCAACCAAGGTCCGTCTAGTCAAGGCTATGGTTTTTCCCGTGGTCATGTATGGATGTGAGAGTTGGACTGTGAAGAAAGCTGATCGCCGAAGAATTGATGCTTTTGAACTGTGGTGCTGGAGAAGACTCTTGAGAGTCCCTTGGACTGCAAGGAGATCCAACCAGTCCATCCTAAAGGAGATCAATCCTGGGTGTTCATTGGAAGGACTGATGCTAAAGCTGAAACTCCAATACTTTGGCCACCTCATGCGACAAGTTGACTCACTGGAAAAGACTCTGATGCTGGGAGGGATTGGGGGCGGGAGGAGACGGGGACGACAGAGCATGAGATGGTTGGATGGCATCACCAACTCGATGGACATGAGTTTGAGTGAACTCTGGGAGTTGGTGATGGACAGGGAGGCCTGGCGTGCTATGATTTGTGGGGTTGCAAAGAGTCGGACACGACTGAGCGACTGAACTGAACTAAAGGATTTTATGACAAGTCAGCTAGGAAAGAATGAATAGGCTAGAGATATGATTGCTTATTCAAAGGGAAGTAATCGTGAATTTAAATTGTGACCAGTTAGCATAATTATGATTTTTTCCCCTCCAGTCATTTTCAAACAATCCAGAAGGTGAAGGAGGTTTAAAGCATATATAAGGGAATGATTTGAGGTTCCACTAATCAAAAGAGGGGACAAGGGGGTTTAAGTTACACATATAAGGAGTGTTCATAAGAAAGTTAAGTGAGGACATGAGGCAGAGAGGAACAATAAAAAAGTAGTAGGATTATAAACGTTGGTGGAGTCAAAAGATTAGCTGAGTCAGGATATGAGAGGGAATATGCTGGAAAGATAGAAAGGTGATTGAAAACCGGGATGCCTGAAACTGAGATTTTGGAGATGTCAGGAATGTGATGAGCTAAGGCAAAGGGCAAGATCACTAGAAGGAAGGAAAGGGAGAGGAAGGGAGGGGAATGGAAGGGACGGGAGGGAAGGAGGAAACAAGCTCAAAGAACCAGAGGAGCGGGTACTAGAAAGATCATCTGCATATGAATGATGCAGTCACCAGATACTATGATAGGAAGAGCACAGAAGAGAACAGGAGCAAAAATCTTCAAGGGATTAGGGAAGCTGGCAATGTCTGAAGTTTCTGTCTCGGAAAACCAGGTACATGATGCTTCCATCAATCAGTTTAGCGAAGTATTAGTCACTCAGTCATGTCCAACTCTTTGTGACCCCGGACTGTAGCCCACCAGGCTCCTCTTGTCCATGGAATTCTCCAGGCAAGAATACTGGAGTGGGTTAGCCATTGCCTTCTCCAGGGGAATCTTCCTGACCCAGGCATTGAACCTGGGTCTCCCACATTGCAGGCAGAGTCTTTACCAGCTGAACCACCAGGGAAGCTACCAAGAATCAATATAAGGAATACAGAAAATACGGAAATCTGGAGATAAGGCAATGGATTCCATTTTTTGATCAATTTAATTAGAAATATCAGAGGAAATCCATATGGTAATATCTGGAAGTTGGATCTGAAACTAAAGAGAAAGATCAGATTTAAGGGGGCAATTTTTTTTAAGTTCTTACTTAAAAACTTCAAATCTATTATGAAAATTTGCTATTGTTCAGTTGCTAAATCATGTCCAACTCTTTGCAACCCCATGGACCATAGCATGCCAGGCTCCTCTGTCCATGGAATTTTCCCGACAAGAATACTGGCGTGGGTAGCCATTTCCTTATCCAGTGGATCACAGCGGATCAGGAACCCATCTCTCCTGCACTGGCAGGTGGATTCTTTACCACTGAGTCACCAGCGAAGCCATTATGAAAATTACAAACATACAGATACCATTCATTCAGTTCCATTAATCTTACCAGATGGCCAATTCTATTGCCATTCCTCCCACCACCAATTTTGAAGCAAATCCCAGATATCATATCAATTTATCTATATTTACTTCAGTATGTACGGAGATATAATTTATGGGGTTTTCACATTCTCTTTTTAAAAGGAAATTGCTTCTTATGAATTTATTTTTCTCTCCTCCCAGATGATTTAGTACAGCTAGAAGGTTTTAAGTAAATCAAATTATATGCCATTGATCAAATTATATGCCATTAATATTAAGGATATGATCATGAAAGAAACCAAACCAAAATAAATCACCTTTACCACAGTTCAAGTTTAAACTCTACTTCCCACATCTCTCTATGCTTGATTTTGTGCTTACTAAGGTTCCTCTAAACCCTAGACATATTATATCACATATGCATATCTACACATATTATAGGAATCTTTCAACTCTGGTAACAAAGACAGCTGACTTCACAATTAGGATTCAAATATATCGCAAAACCTTATTCATCCCATATCAAGAAAACTGCAGTGTACTTGCTGACAATGCTAAATTAATCTGCTCTCTGTTAAAAGATCAAGAATGAGTGTTAGGATCAAAGAACAACATATGTAAATATTCTAGGTGATACAGGGCAAGAAAAGGACTACAAGTAAAAGGACACATAAGTAGATCACAGTTTGAATTAGGCAATGGCTTCTTAGATGTAACAAAATCAGAGCAACAAAAGATAGACTAGACTTCATCAAAATTCAAAACTGTTGTGCTTCAAAGGATACCAATCAAGAAAAAGACAACCCATGTAATGGGTGAAAATATCTGCAAAGCACATATGTGGGAAGAAAACATTATCTAGAATATTTACACAACTTTTACAACTCAACAATAAAAAGATAAATAACCTAATTTTTTAAGTGGGCAAAGAATCTGAAGAGATTTCTCCAAAGAAGACATACAAGTTTTGGCACTGATGTGGAGAAACTGGAACCCTCAAATATTATTGGTTACAGTGTAAAATGATGTAGCTATGGAAAATAGCATGACAGTTCCTCTAAACGTTAAAACATTAGTTACCCCATGACTCTGCAATTCCACTCATAGGTAATATATATACCCCCAAAAACTAAAAATATTATGTCCACACAATAACTTGTAGGTAAATGCTACTCACAATAGCAAAGAAAAAAAAAGTAAGCAATTCAAATAACAATTGATGATTGAATAAATAAAATGAATTATTATTCAGACACAGGTAAGAATAAAGTGCTGAAACATGCTATAAACTCTGAGCATGGATTATGCTAAGTGAAAGAAGTTAGACATTAAAGGTCACGTATTGAACAGTTCCACTTATATGTAGGGGCTTCCCTGGTGGCTCAGATGGTAAAGAATCTCCCTGCAATGCAGGAGACCCAGGTGTGATCTGTGGGTCAGGAAGATACACTGCAGAAAGGAATGGCTACCCACTCCAATATTCTTGCCTGGAGAATTCCACGAACAAGAGGAGCCTGGCAGGCTACGGTTCACAGGGTCACAGAGACGCATGTGACTAACAGTTTTCCTTTTGGAGGCTTCCCTGGTGGTTTAAATGGTAAAGAATTTGCCTGTAATGCAGGAGACCCAGGTTCAATCTCCTGGAGAATGAATGGTCCCCTACTCCAGCATTCTTGCCTGGAGAATTCCAGGGACAGAGGATATTGGTGGGCTACAGTCCAAGGGGTTGCAAAGAATTGGGACACAACTGAGCGACTGAACTGAACTGACCTGACCTGAAGCGACTAACACCAACACACCCGTATGTAATGTCCAGAACAGGCAAACCCATAAAGACAGAAAGGTGATTAATAGACGTTGGGGGCCAAAGTGAAGGAGAATGCAGTGACCACTAATGGACTACTAAAGGGTATAGGTTTCTTTCCTGGGGTGATGCAAACGTTCTGAAATCAGACCGTGATAACAGTCACATAATTCTGGAATATACTTAAAATCACTGAACTGTACATTTTTAAATGGCAAATTTCCCCCCTTCACCTGGAAGTTTACTTTTTTTCCTTTTATTTACAGAGATATAATTGACATATAACATTATATTAGTTTCAGGTGTACAACATAATGATCTGTATATACTGTGATATGATCACCACAATAAGTTGACATCCGTCACCACAAACAGCTACAATTTTTTTCTGGTGATGCGTCTTCGCAATTTTCAAATACACAATAAAATTTTAACTAGTCACCATATTGCATATTATATCCTATAATTTACTTATCTGACAACTGGAAGTTTGTACCTTTTAATCCCCTTCTCCCATTTTCCTCACCCTCAAATCCCTCCACCTCCCACTTTAAACAACTATCAATCTATTTCAGGCACATGAGTTGAATTTTTTGTTGAGATTTCGTATATAGGTGAGATTATATGGTACTTGTCTTTCTTTTTCTTACTTCACTTCACATAATGCCCTCAAAGACTATCCATACTGTTGCAAAAGTTAAGATTTCATTCTTTTTTACAGCTGAATATTCCATTGTGTATATGAAGACACACACACGCCGCTCCCCCCACCTTGTATCTTCTTTATCCATCCATCCACTGATGAACACTTAAGTCATATTCATGCTGCCTTGGCTATTATAAATAATGTTGCAATGAACATGGAAATGCAGATATTTTTCCAAGAAAGAACTCTGTTTCCACTAAACACCCAAAAATAGAATTGGATTATATGATAGTTTTATAATTTTTTGAGGGACCTCCATAATGTTTTTCATAGTGGCCACACCAATTTTGTTGTTGTTCAGTTGCTTTGTCGTGTCTGACTCTTTGTGATCCCATGGATTGCAGCACGTCAGATTTCCCTGTCCTTTACCATCTCCTGGAGCTTGCTCAAACTCATGTCCATCAAGTGATGCCATCCAACCTCTTGCCTTCTGTCAGCACCTTCTTCTGCCTTCAATCGTTCCCAGCATCAGGGTCTTTTCCAATGAGTCGGCTCTTTGCATCAGGTGGCCAAAGCATTAGGGCTTCAGCTTCAGCATCAGTCCTTCCAATGAATATTCAGGACTGATTTCCTGTAGGACCGGTTTGCTCTCCTTGCAGTCCAGGGGACTCTGAAGAGTCTTCTCCAACACCACAGATCAAAAGCAACAATTCTTCAGCGTTTAGCCTTCTTTGTGGTTCAACTCTCACATCTATACATGACTACTGAAAAAACCATACCTTTGACTAGACAGACCTTTGTCTGCAAAGTAATGTTTCTGCTTTTTAATACACAGATTTTCATAGATCTGTCATAGCTTTTTTCCAAGGAGCAAGCATGTATTAATTTCATGGTTGCAGTCACCACCTGCAGTGATCTTGGAGCCCAAGAAAATAACGTCTCTGTTTCCATTGTTTCCCCATCTATTTGCCATGAAGTGATGGGACCAGATGCCATGATCAAGTTTTTTGAATGTTGAGTTTTAAGCCTTTTCACTCTCCTCTTTCACCTTCATTAAGAGGCTCTTTAGTTCCTCTTTGCTTTCTGCCATAAGAGTAGTGTCATCTGTATATCTGAGGTTATTGGTATTTCTCCTGGCAATCTTGATTCCAGCTCTTGTTTCATCCAGCTCAGCATTTTTCATGATGTACTCTGCATATCAGTTAAATAAGAAGGGTGACAATACACAGCTATACTCCTTTCCCAATTTGGAACCAGTCTGTTGTTCCATGTCCTATTCTAACTGCTGCTTCTGGACCTGCATACAGGTTTCTCAGGAGGCAGGTAAGGTGGTCTAGTATACCTATCTCTTTAAGAATTTTCCAGTTTGTTGTGATCCACACAGTTAAAGGCTGTAGTGTAGGCAATGAAGGAGATGTTTTTCTGAAATTCTCTTGCTTTTTCTATGACCCAACAGATGTTGGCAATTTGATCTCTGGTTCCTCTGCCTTTTCTAAATCCAGCTTGAACTTCTGGGAGTTCCTTGTTCACGTACTGTTGAAGACTAGCTTGGAGAATGTTGAGCCTTACTTTGCTAGCATGTAAAATGAATGCAACTGTGCGACAGTTTGAACATTCTTTGGCATTGCCCTTCTTTGGGATCGGGATGAAAACTGACCTTTTCCTGTCCTGTGGCCACTGCTGAGTTTTCCAAATTTGCTGGCATATTGAATGCAGCAGTTTAATAGCATCATATTTTAGGATTTGAAGTATCAAGTCTGGCTCAGTCTCCTGTGAAGTCACTGCTCCTTTCTCCTGGGTCACAGTGCACACAAGGTTTTGTTGTGCCCTCCAAGAGTCTATTTCACCAGTCCTATGAAAGTTCTGTAATCAAATCCCACTGGCCTTCAAAGTCAAATTCCCTGGGGGTTCTCAGTCCCTTTGAAGGATCCCCAGGTTGGGAAATCTGTTGTGGGTCCTAGAACTTTAGCAATAACGTGAGAACTTCTTTGGTATAATTATCATCCAGTTTGCGGGTCGTCTGCTTGACGGCTTTATAGTGGAGCTAACAGCGACCTCCTCCAAGAGGACTTCACGCCACAGGCTGCGCCACCCAGGTCTGCTGCAGCCAGAGCCCCTGTCCCCGCGGCAGGTCACTACTGACCAGTGCCTCTGCAGGAGACACTCAAACATTCAAAGGTAGGTTTGGTTCAGTATCCTGTGGAGGTCACTGCTCCTTTCCCTGGGTCCTGGTGTGCACAAGGTTTTGTTTGCACCCTCCAAGCATCTCTGGTGGGTCTGAGATTTGACTTTAAACACAATTCCCATAGTCAATTTTATAACATTTTAATTATCTCAAAAGGATACCCTTCTATCCTCAAAACAGTACTCTTTTATCCCTGGCTATTACCTCCCCATTCCTCCAATAATCACTAATAATCACAAGCAATCACTAGTCTTTTTGTCTCTATAGAGATTAAGTTAATTGATTCTTGTCTAAAATAATCAATTTACTAAGTACAAACTGATAGAAATATAGGCAAATAATTCATTGGTATAATCTCTTTAACTGTGCTCAGTTTGAAAAATCCCAATCAATTAGTTAGTAAGGCTGTTCAAGTTTATTAGGTTAAAAACAATACTGTCCATTTTTCAAAAATTTTAATTAAAAAAAATCACTTTCTGCTCATAATCAGACACAATACACGAAATCTTGTTTTTTTTATACTGGCTTTCACAACACAAGAACTTAAGTGTTTTTCATTATATGTCCAGATCTCATAAACACTTTAAAAATTAGACCTGTTACCTTCTATGGGCCATTTAACTTCAGAAAAAAAATTTTCTAGTCCCACTATGAATTCCATGATCCAAGTGAGCAAACCTCAAAAATGTATTTTTGTATCCTGTATGGACAGGGGTATGAGGAAACAGGCACTTTTGCAAACAAGAAGGTAAATTCACATACTCTTTATGAGAGCAAACTGGCAAGATCTATCAACTTTTAAAACGTACAATTTTCTGACCCAGCAATCATCCTTCAAGGACTTTATCTTACAGATATAATCATGCATGTAAAAAATGACGTAAGTTCAAGGTTATTCAGAATAGTACTAGCTGTACAATAGCTACAGAATGGGCAGAACCTTTGGTAGTATATTAAATCACTAATAAAATACAGCTATGAAAAAGAATAAGTAAGTGAGGTAACTCAGAGGAAGACAAATATCATATGCTATTGCTTATAAGAATCAAAAAAACTGATACAAATGAACTTATTTACAAAAAAGAAACAGACTCAGAGAAGGAGGAAAGAGGGGACAGTACAGATGGGAGTTTGGGATTGAGATGCACACACTGCTGTATTTAAAGTAGATAACCAGCAAGGACCTACTAGATAAGCACAGGGAACTCTGCTTACTTAATACTCTGTAATAATCTAAATGGAGAAAGAATTTGAAAAAGAATAATACACTTGAAACTAACACAACCATACTCCCAATATAAAATAAAAATTAAAAAAGAAAAATAATTGTTATTTATATACTCAAATGTTCTCCAAGAGATTGTTATTATTAAATGAAAATAAAATCACAAAGCAGGGCTTCCCTGGTGGTCCAATGGTTAAGGATCCACTCACCAATGCAGGGGACGAAGGTCCAATCCCTGCTCCAGGAAGATCCCACCTGCTGTGAGGCATCTAAGCCCATGTGCCATAATTACTGAGCCAGCGCTCTGGAGCCCGTGAGAGCCGCAACGATCAAATCCACTTGCTGCAACTACTGAAGCCCACTTTCCCTAGAGCCTGTGCTCTACAACAAGAGAAGCCACTGCAATGAGAAGCCTACGCACTACAACTTGCCCCAACTAAAGAAAAGCCCGTGCAGCAATGAAGGCCCAGCACAACCAAAATTAAGTAAATAAATTTTTTAAAAAAGCAATGACATTTGGGACTTCACTAGAGGTCCAATGGATAAGACTCCAAACTCCCAAAGCAGGGGACCTAGGTTTGATCCCTGCTTGGGAAACTAAGATCCTACATATTGCAACTAAGCCTGTGCTGTTCTGAGTCTCTAGAGAACCCCTCTCACCCCACCTAGAGAAGCCTTCCGAGCAACAAAGAGGCTGTGTGCTGCAATGAAGAGCTAACTCAGCCAAATAAATAGATAAGAAAAGCAATGACACGTACTGAGTTAAGTCATATTCTTGATACCTGGAGGATGAACACAAATCAGCTTTTACCAGAATGTCAAAACCTAAACAGACGTAGTGTCAGAATAGCACAGCTAGGTATTTATTCCTTAAATTAGCAAATAGGTCATTTATTAAGTATACAGAGGTCCTGTGCTAGTTAGTCACTGTGGATATGACAAAACTGGAGTATGACCAGAGACAACACAACACATAAGACTGTCCTGACTGTTCTGACAGAGTAAACAGGCAGATTCAAAGAACGTAAAGCCGGGGACCCGTCCTGGTCTGGGAATCAAAGAAGGATGAAATGTTTAACAGAAACAAAAAGGAGCAACAGCACGTAGATACGTTAGGTACAAATCTAAGAGTTCAGTGTGTCTGGAGTGCCTCAGATGAGTGGCAAGGGATGACAGTGGAGAGGAAGGCAGACGGTTCAGCGTATGCAGTAACCTATGTTACAGACCTGGACTTTATCCAAAGCATCATCAAGATAGAGGAAGTTATTAAAAAGTTTTAAGCAGGTGATCATGTTTGAAAGGTCATCCTAAAAGAGTAACCAAACCATAGGGAGACAGACCTGAGGGCTATGAATCTGTGGCAGATGAGACATAATGCTAGCCTGACCAAAGTATAGTAGAGGGTCAGGGAAAAAAGTGTATGGACTGAAGAAGTATTTAAGCAGTTAAATTAAGAGAACCTGCTGATAGGATAGAAGGTTGAGAGAGAACAAGGAGTCAAGAAAGATACCTAGGTTCCTGACTGGGCAACAGGGTGAATGAAAGTGGTGAGAGATACTTACGAAATAGATCTGGGAAATGGGTAACAGGTTCAATTCTGGACATGCTGCATTTGTGGTATGTATGAGCTATCCAAGTGGGAATAATCAGTAACGCACTAGACATACAAACAACACAGGTCTTCAGCTAGTCTGAGGTGAAGAGGCGCATTAAGTTCACCCAAGGGAATACTGTGCAAGGACTGCAGGGTTAGGACCAAGCCCTGAAGAACACCAACATTTAGAAACTGGAGAGTGAAAGATGCATCTTCGTAGATTGAGAAGGAAAGGTATGAGGGGTAGGAAGAAAATAAGCTTTATTTACTTTTAGTTAAGAAATGGCTCTTAATTAAACCCAAAAGAGCAGGGGAGGTTTTTAGTTTTACACCAAGAATTTTTCAATTGCACTGTAGTTGATTTACAGTATTGTGTTAGTTTCAGGTGTGCAGCAAAGTGACTCAGTTATGCATACACACATATTCTTTTTCAGATTCTTTTCCATTTTTAGGTTATTACAAGACCCTGAATATAGTTTCCTGTGCTATACAGCAAATCCTTGTTGCTTATCTATTTTATATACAGTGGCATGTATCTGTTAATCCCATACTCCTAATTTATCTCTCCCCTAAACTTCCTCTTTGGTAACAAGTTTTTTCTATGTCTGTGAGTCTGTTTCTGCCCTGTAAATAAGTTCACCTGTACTATCTTTTAAAGTCCACATATAGTGATATAACATATCTTTCTCTGTGACTTACTTTTCTTAGTGTGCTAATTTCCGTCTTTCTTTTTGGCCACACCTCGTGGCTTGTGTGATCTTAGTTCCCTGACCAGGGATTGAACCTGTACCACTGTATTGAAAACTCCAAGTCCTAACCACTGGATCGCCAGGAATTTCCCAGTATGGTAGTTTGTAGGTTCATCCAAGTTGCTGTAAGTGGCAATATTTCATTCTTTTTTTATGGCTGAGTAATATTCTATTTTGGTGTACAGATGCACGGAATCTTTAACCATTCACCTGTTGATGGACACTTATCCACATCTTGGCTATTATAAACAGTGCTGCTATGAACATTGGGGTGCATCTATCTTTTTGAATTAGTTTCTATCTTTCCTGGATACATGCACAGGAATGAGATTTTTAGTGTTATTTTTTTTTTAAATGAAGTATGTGCTAAGTTGCTTCAGTTGTGTTCGACTCTTTGCAACCCCATGGACTGTAGCCCATCAGGCTCCTCTGTCCATGGAATTTTCCAGGCAAGAATACTGGAGTGTGTTGTCATGCCCTGCTCCACGGGATCTTAACAACCCAGGGATCGAACCTGAATCTCTTATGTCTCCTGCAGTGGCAGGCAGATTCCTTAATATGAGCACCACCTGGGAAGCCATGAAGTGAAAGTGAAGTCGTTCAGTCGTGTATGACTCTTTGCGACCCCATGGACTGTAGCCTACCAAGCTCCTCCCTCCATGGGATTTTCCAGGCAAGAATACTGGAGTAGCTTGCCATTTCCTTCTCCAGGAGATCTTCCCGACCCAGGGTTTGAACCCGGGTCTCCCGCATTGTAGGCAGACACTTTACCATCTGAGCCACCAGGGACGCCCATAATGTTGTGTTAATTTCCACTTTTTAAGGAACTTCCATACTGTTTTCCATAGTGGTTGCACCAATGTACATTCCCACCAATAGTGTAGGAGGGTTCCCTTTTTTCCACACTCTCTCCAGTATTTATTATTTGCAGACTTTTTGATGAGTATCACTCTTAATAAAACTACATCCCAACTTCTAGGGCCATGTTTTCAGTAACTCTCAACACTGGTTATAACTGATGGAAAACAATTTGTAAAAATGCAACACATATTATCCCCAAATAATTTCAAACAACAGTTTCATAAAAATAAAGATCACTGAATCTTAGATAGGCCCCCAAATTAATCAAGTATACCAGTGGACTCCTAGCAAGTAGGCATGTTATATTTCCCTGACAATATAGTTGCTCATCTAATAAGAAGCATTCTTCCACATGCCAGCATATCCACTTGTCCAACTTTTGGAAGTCTGTGAGTGAGAGCCTAAACTGAGGCAATGCAGACAGTCTGTTTTTTTTTTCTGTCATGGAATGTGGGATCTTGGCTTCCTGACCAGGGATAGAACCTACATCTTCTGCATTGAAAGGACAGCATCCTAACCACTGGACCACCGGGGAAGCCCCTAGAACTTCTTTTTCAGAAGAAATTATATAGCCAGAGTACTTTCACTGAGTACAATAGCTATTTAACATCCTGTTGTAACTAACAAAGTAGTCTTTTCTAGGGGGAAGTCCTTTATTTCTTCAAAGGGCTCACACGAAGGGACTCATAAGTCATGCTGCAAATGCTAGCTGGATTAATAAAAACACCTGAAGGCAATCTCTACTACAGAAAGAAAAGTAAAAGCATTATTCAATTAATGATCTGACTCCAATGCCTGGAACGTTCATAGTACACAAAGAACTTGAAAAGAATTAAGAGTGTAGAGGAATTACAGGCAGATCATCTATGTTCTAATCTCATGTGTGTTAGTCGCTCAGTCGTGTCCGACTCTTTGCAAACCAATGGGGTGTTGCCCGCCAGGCTCTGTCCATGTGATTTTCCAGGCAAGAATACTGGAGTGGGTTGCCATTTCTGCTACTTTATGTACAACCTTGGACAAGTCAATTTCCTCACTATAGAAAAATAAGCAAGTTTTGACCAACAGCAGTATTTCATTAGAGAGCTGTCTGTGCTTCAATTTTAAGACTTACCTCATTAATCAGGGTTTCAAATTTGTTCCAATTTCCTAAGAACCACTTAGGTAAATCACTATATCCACTTCTCTTTAGGCTGTCCACAGTAAACTTCAGGCTTAAAAATACCACATTCCTCACCTTCCAAAATGTAATGCTGTTTACACTCCAATTAAGTTTTCATAGGATGACACATAATTAGCTCTCATATGCATATCTTAAGAGCACGAATTACCTAAAGTTTAACTAGAAGAGGTAAACTCTTATTTAAATTAAACCTTGGCCAATTTCAAGGAAGAAGCTTCTAGTACACTGCTTGGACATTTGTTATAGTATTTGAATTATAACTCAAAATGTCCGTGGGCCAAAGTAAAGAGATGGAGCTAAAGCTGGTAAGCATTATCTGAATCCTCTCGTTGCATTACAGCTCACTTAAAATCCTGTCAGCAAACCTCAGATTGGCCAACAGACTAAACATAACAAAAATGAAGAACAAAAATCTACCTTAACTGCAACCCTATTGGGTTCTTATTCTTAAAATGCATAAATCCTTGTCATTAATGGGTCAATTATTTCAAGAGTAGCTCTGACTTAACCCCTAAAGCCTGCATCCACCTCCCTCCTTTAAAAGTAGTTTTAAGAGCAGTAGTTTTCGAAACTGGGCAGAAGGTACAGAAATCTTCCATATATCCCTTGCCCCCACATACCCACAGCCTCCCATAATGTCAACATCCCACACTGGAAACACTTGTTATAATCAATGACCGTATACTGGCACATCATTACTATTCAAAGTACATATTTTACATTGGAGTTCACTCTTGGCATTGGATCTTCTTTACAACATGTAACCACCATTTCAGAATCATGAGGAATAATTTCACTGCCCTAAAAATCCACTGGGTTCTGTCTACTCACCCTTTGCTTTGTTGTTGTTCATTGCTGAGTTGCGTCCAGCTCTCTGCCACCCCATGTACTGCAGCACACCAGGATTCCCTGTCCATCACTGTCTCCATTAAGTCAGTGATGCCACCCAACCATCTCATCCTCTGTCACCCCTTTCTCCTCCCGCCTTCAATCTTTCCCAGCATCAGGGTCTTTTCCAATGAGTCAGCTCTTCGCATCAGGTGGCCAAAGTACTGGAGCTTCAGCTTCAGCATCAGTCCTTCCAATGAATATTCAGGGTTTATTTAGGATTGACTGGTTTGATTTTGCTGTCCAAGGGACTCTCAAGAGTCTTCTCCAGCGTCACAATTTGAAAGCATCAATTCTTCGGCACTCATCTTTATGGTCCAACTTTGACATCCATACATGACTACTGAAAAAACCCATTTTTAACTCCTAAACAGTAAATAGTAGCTAAGAGTTTCTAAATGCTGAAATGACATTCAGAATCTTGAGGATTAAGAGGGAAGGCAAAAGTCAGGGCAGAAAAAAATAGGCCAAAAATAAGAGCAAAGGAAAAGTAAAGGAGAGCAGCTGCATTTTAAGAATCAAAACACTCCATCCCTTAAAGAGCCAAAGCCAGATCCTTTAAGTATGGTTTTTCCTTTCCATTCCCTTCTAGGAATTCTAACAGGGTCTTGGCTAATACACTATAACAGAGTCTTCTTAAGTAGGCAAAGCAGTTACAGCTTAAGTAAATTCCTGATCTCCATACAGACATTTACTGGAAGTGACTCATACCTTAGACTCACTCACTTTTAAGATACTAGTGGCAAAACTATGAACACTCTTGAGCTGGATGCTCTTTGACATCTCACTGTACATGGCTCTACAGTTCTCTATGCTGTATTCATAAATAGGATTAGCTTGATTAAACGGACTGAAGAGATTTCATAATCCACACTCAGACTTTTCAAATGCTAAGTCCATTCTTTTCAACACATCTGCCCTTTATTCGGCACAAGTGATATATGCATATAGCATCAATTCTTTTTACAGTATTCTGTATCTCATCTGTTTCTTAATCATTGCTTACCCTCCTTGACTGATGCAATCTTATCCTTGCTAGTTCTCATTTTCAGTACTTCTCTCCCTCTAATCTATCACTAATCAACAGCTAACTCCTATTACTGCTCTTAGGAGATTAAGTCCTACAGTAGTTTCCAAGTGTCCTAGAAATTAATTCCAAGATGCATTACCTTACCTTTGTTAAGTCTTTAATAAGGTGCCCCAGATTACTCCTCCTTTCTTCCTTTCCTCATCTATCACCTTCTCGTTGTTCAGCAGTTCAGCTGCTAAGTCACATCTGACTCTTTGTGACCCCCATGGACTGTAGCTTGCCAGGCTCCTCTGTCCATTGTGATTTCCAGGCAAGTATACTGGAGTGGGCTGCCATTTCCTTCTCCAGGGGATCTTCCCAGACCAGGGATCAAACCCATGTCTTCTGCATTGGCAGGCAGATTCTTTACCACTGAGCCACCAGGGAAGCCCTGCTATGCCAGGTTTAAATGCCCTTTACCTGACAGTCCTCCACGTCCAGCTCACATGTGGTGCCATGCCACTTTTCTAACAGAATGGATCATAACTCTGTGTGTATACTAGAATCATCAGTGTGTATGAAGCTGTTTCACCAGTGAAGTTGTCTTAAATACTGAGGCCCTGGCTTCATATAAACAGAATCTCTGGGCAAAGTACAGAGATACTGGTGGTGATAGGTGGGGAGTTGTTTATATTTGGTTGTTTTTTCCAAAGCCCTACATGTGATTTTAATAAGCAATCAGCGCCGTGAACTCTACCCAGGCCAGAAACAGAACTCCCATAACTTTTATGTTCCCTGAACATATCTACATCCCTAAAATACACTTACTACATAGCCTTGACCAACACATACAATATGAATATCTAAAATAGTCCATCATTAGGCTTAAACACTTCACAGTTGTTTATATACTCAAGTGTACGGTTTTGCTTTTGTAAAATGAGGAAGATACTGTGTACATTATAGGGATGTCACAAAAATCAAATAAGATACTGGATATTATACACTTAGCAAAACAACTAAATTATAAAAGGCACAAATGTTAAGCCCCTTCAGGTATCAAGAATAACACGTGGATACACTTTTTATGAAACAAAACTTAAGTGGCAGTATGGAAGACACAGCTATCTGGATGAGGCTGAGTAGGTAGCTCCTGGCCAAGAGCTCTGGTCAAAGCATTCATTCATAGTATAAACACTGGACACATTTTTACTGCAAGAATGTCCCATCCTGATGCAAACTTTCCTTCAAAAAATCGATTAGGTGAAATCTGGTTAAAATTAATGCCAAAAACCAATAAAAAAAAACCCTGGAAACAAAATCTTTGAAAGTAAGTAAAACACAGCCCAGCGACATGCCTAATTTTTACAGTCCCTTGGCCACACCATGTGAGGAGGCCGTTCTCAAATTACACAGAAGCACGGCAGCTGGCTCTATCTGCTTCCCTGGTCCCTGTGTTTACAAGCATCCCAACATAGGATATCCAGAGAGGAACCTGCTGCCAGGGACTGGTCTACCAGAAGTTTAAAATGGAATAAACTTCTTTAGGTATCAAAACAAAGATTAAAAGGTATAAAATAAAAATTTCAAATGAATATTAGAGAATAGAAAAGAGGCTGCTGCTGCTAAGTCACTTCAGTCGTGTCCGACTCTGTGTGACCCCATAGACGGAAGCCCACCAGGCTCCCCCGTCCCTGGGATTCTCCAGGCAAGAACACTGGAGTGGGTTGCCATTTCCTTCTCCAATGTGTGAAAGTGGAAAGTGAAAAGTGAAAGTGAAGTCGCTCAGTCGTGTCCGACCCTTAGCGACCCCACGGACTGCAGCCTACCAGGCTCCTCCGTCCATGGGATTTTCTAGGCAATAGTACTGGAGTGGCTTGCCATTGCCTTCTCCGAGAAAAGAGGCTAGGAATGACAAATAATGTCAATTTCAACTGACTGACAAGGGCTACCAGGACTGGTGGTGCTGTATTTTAAGAATTCTGAGACTGAATATATCGGTTCATCAGGGAAGCATGCCATGAGAGATAATGGATACTGTCATGGGCAGAGGACGTGAAAGGGGCAGGAAGTATGGCATATATTTTCCATCCAGAAGACTCATAACTTAGAGAGTGTGAGCTAAGAATCTATATCGAAAAAGGTAAGTGGTAATTAGGTACACACAGAATAGCAACGTTCTATCAGCACAAATCATACTACGTAAAAATCATTTATTTGTTTCTGAGGGCAGGAACTTCAATACCTATCAGAATGCCTTATATGCAACTATTAATAAAGGCATATTTCGGGCTTCCCTGATGGGTCAGTGGTGAAGAAATTGCCTGCCAATGCAGGAAACACGGGTTTGATCCCTGATTCGGGAAGATCCCACACGCCACAGAATAACTAAGCCAGTGTGCCACAGTTATTGAATCTGCACTCTAGAGTCCGTGAGTTGCAACTACTTGAGCCCACCTGCTGCAACTACTGAAGTCCGTGTGCCCTAGAGCCTGTGCTCCACAACAAGAGAAGCCACCACAACTAGAGAAAAGCCCGAGCAGCAACAAAGACCTAGCACAGCCAAAAATAAATAAATATTTTAAGGTATATTTAATTAACTCTGTAATAAGGAAACAAAGAATTACGAGATCACATTTTGTGGTATGGCATAATCACTTAAGGTCTATACACAAAAATACTCTCACACTCTAGTAAATGCCCATTTGAACAGCAAGCTGACTGCAGTAGTTACGGAGAAAAATATGCAATACCCCAAATGGGAAAGGCCAGGACTAGATTTAGAAGCACAGCTTTTAGAAGGGACACTCCTCCCCTCACTCTAATCTTGAGTGTGTGTGTGCTCAGTTGCTCAGTCGTGTCTGACTGCCCCATGGACGGTAGCCAGCCAGGCTCCTCTGTCCATGGAGTTTTCCAGACAAGAATACTGGAGTGGGTTGCCATTTCCTCCTCCACAGGATCTTCCCAACACAGGGATCCAACCTGCATCTCCTGCGTTAGTAAGCGGATTCTTTACCACGAGTGCCACTTGGGAAGCCTTTACCCTTGGGAGATAGCAGCAAAAAGTTAAATGAAAGGTTAACCAACAATGAAACGATACTCCATTTCACTAGACGTATCCAATGATCAGTAATTTGTATTTAGTTCCCATATACACAGTATATGGCACAGCATCCACTATGTGTAATTAAGCACTTAAATGCTTAATATGGTGAGGTTCTAACAGCTATTTTCACTTAGACACTATAATAATATTAGTACTATTTTAATTATAAGAGTTAGTGTGTGACAGAACGGCAACCGTTCTATATTTGCTCCACAACTGGACCACAAGAATGAAAAACTAGTTTTACCCAGGATTTAAAAACTGTATCTATTCTCAAGCTCAAAACTACAATCTCAAAACAAACACCTTAAAAGATTACTTCAAGTTACAGGACAGAGGTGTTAAAAGCAAAGTGGGTGGTTAATTCTAAGAATTAAGCTTTGCAAAAAATAAGTGTAATATTAATGACAAGTATATTTGTGACTAGAAACAATGGGTCTGGATGATCTCTCAAGGAATCTTGGTCTGGATTTTCCATACTTGTACCTTCTTCCTACAAATATGGAAATGAGCTTAATTGGCTCTTTGCTATTTTGTCTAGATATTTAAAAATTATCACACACAAAACAACAAATAGCCTTTCCCCACAGTTCCAAAATTTCTATCACAAAATTCAAGTGACTAGGCAAAGAATATAGATTTCTTTCTGTGGTAGTTCTAGAAGTAATAAGTGACAGACTATTGAAAAGGGGCTTTAAAGCCTTAGATTCATGAATCTTAACACTTATCTCACAATATGAGAAATCAATTTGATCTCACCGGTTGGGCAAATTTAAGCAACATTACTAATTGTAGGTTATATAAAGCTAAAGAGGCTTTTATATCTCAAAGAAGAAAAAGAAAAATCAAAGTACACAAAGTGATAAACTTCACACTATCATCAGCAAACATTTGCCAGCATCTAAAGGGAGCTGGGAGCAAAAGGACTCAGGTTTTGGTCCAAGTTATGCCTCTTTATTAACCATATGATCTTGGCAAGTTCTCTAACCTCAGATTCTTCACCTATAAAGCAAAGAATCTGCCACCCAATTACCCTACTTACCTCACAGGGTTTCTAGGAGGATCCAAGTAGAGAACCTATTAGAAAAATTATGAAGACCTAAAATATATAACCAACATCATGCTAATCACCATGTAAAAAGAAATCATTAATCCACAATTCTGCTTCATTGACTATGCCAATGCCTTTGACTGTGTGGATCACAACAAACTGTGGAAAATTCTTCAAGAGATGGGAACACCAGACCACCTGACCTGCCTCCTGAGAAATCTGTATGCAGGCCAAGAAGCAACAGTTAGAACTGGACGTGGAACAACACACTGGTTCCAAATAGGCAAAGGTGTACATCAAGGCTATATGCTGTCACCCTGCTTATTTAACTTATATGCAGAATACATCACGTGAAATGCCGGGCTGGATGAAGTACAAGCTGGAATCAAGACTGCCGGGAGAAATAACAATAACCTCAGAAATGCAGATGACATCACCCTTATGGCAGAAAGTGAAGAAGAACTAAAGAGCCTCTTGATGAAAGTGAAAGAGGAGAATGAGAAAGCTGGTTTAAAACTAACATTCAGAAAACCAAGATCATGGCATCTGGTCCCATTACTTCATGGCAAACAGATGATGCTTGCTCCTTGGAAGGAAAGCTATGATCAATCTAGAAAGTACAGATTAAATTAAAATTAAAAAGCAGAGACATTACTTTGCCAACAAAGATCTGTCTAGTCAAAGCTATGGTTTTCTCAGTAGTCATGTATAGATATGAGAACTGGACTATAAGGAAAGCTGAGTGCCAAAGAATTGATGCTTTTGAACTGTGGTGATGGAGAAGACTCTTGAGAGTACCTTGCACTGCAAGGAGATCAAACCAGTCCATCCTAACGGAGATCAGTCCTGAGTATTCGCTGGAAGGACTGGTGCTGAAGCTGAAACTCCAATACTCTGGTTACCTGATGTGAAGAACTGACTCACTAAAAGACCCTGATGCTGGGAAAGATTGAAGACGGGAGAAGGGGACGACAGAGGATGAGATGGTTGGATGGCATCACCGACTAGATGGACATGAGTTTGAGTAAGCTCCAGGAGTTGGTGATGCAGAGGGAAGCCTGGCATGCTGCAGTCCATGGGGTCGCAAAGAGTCAGACACGACTGAGTGACTAAACTGACCTGAACTGAATCCACAATTCCCTCCATTCCACCCACTCTATAATCAAAATCACATAATTATACCAAAAGGAACCATACTGCTATGTGGTTCATTTTTATTAACTAAATTCATGGTCCATTCTCCAAAAGCCTGTCTAATAACATGGAAAAATGAACAAGCAGAAGAATAAATGTGGCAAAATAGGTAGAGAATTAGTTCACTAAAATCTTTTCTAAAGATGGCCTGCCCTAAACTCCAAGATTCCTGACGGGTCCTTTGCAATCTTCTTTCCTCTGGATTTCAGATGCTTAATTAAAGCACTCTTTTCACTGTTTAATTAAGAAACAGATGTATTTTTTCTCTCACAATTTTTGAGTTTTGTGACCTAGTAAACAAACTACAACACTTTTTACCAGATCATTCCAACTGGGCTCTACAATGCTGTTCTCCAGTGGCTTTCCCATGAGTGAAAAGTAATTTCCTACTTATTAACTGGGCTAGAGAAAGCTGTACATGGTTCCCAAATAATAGAGAATTGTTCCTTTCCTGTCACAGTTGTTGATAGTCTTGATTCTATGCTACATAAGCCAGGTTCTTGGCTTCCACTGTATGAATCTAGACAAGTCACTTACAGTGACTTGGGACTCAGTTTCCACATCTTTAAAAATGAGAACTTGATTATCTTCAAGGATCTGTCTGGTTGAGTGTATGATTCTCTTCAAATCACATTTATCAATTCTGGGACTAAGACACCTCGAAGAATAATTCCATCGTGGCTGCAGCTTCCAAATATGCAAAACATTTCTCATCACTCCCCCAGCCTCCAAAGCATAGTCAAAGCTACTGTAGAACAAACAAGAAATAATTTAACAGTGCAGTTTTGTGTGTGTGTGTGTTTGTGTGTGAGGTCTCCTAATTAAGACTACCTAGCTACACAACAGTTAAGATTGCAGTTTTTTAGAGACATTAGATTTCAAAAAGGAACTGAATCAGAAAGATAATAGAAAGACACATGCAAGAAAACAAACATTGAGCGTTCATTTCCAGAAACCAGTCCAAATTCATACCAGGTTATTTCCTGTGGGTAGGAATAATCTTAGGTGTCCAAGCCTAACCTCTGTCACTTCTAATCTTAGAATACCAAAACAGTCAGTAAGCCTTGCTAGATCACTCAGTTTCAATCAACACTGGTAATCTTGAACTAAGAGGCCTGTGTGAGGCATTGGGGTGGGGGTGGGGAGCAGAATAAGGACATGGCAGCACAGGATGAGCATAGATGGAACTGTTTCCCTTCCAGGTAAGATTCTGTTGTAAAGATTAATCAAAATAATGTTGGAAAACTAAGTCCAATAATGAATGATTCACTCAAAAACTATATGGAAGGAACTCATCGAGGAGCAGATGAATTCTGGGAATTTAAAATCCTGTAATGCCCAGGCTGTGGCTGAAGTCGGAGTGGGTAGTCTGCCATCCATCAATAGCATTCTCCACACCACCCTGTCTCTGGTGCAATCTGAAAACATAATATTAAGAAAAATGTACCCAAACATTAATACTTAAGGAAATATGCTGTCTCATGCATGAGTCTCCTAATGACTTAGGAATTCAGTGACTGACTGGCCATCCAGTTTTAGTAATCAATGAAAACATATTGGGAATTAGTTTTGAGCAGAGTGTTGAAAGATACTAACAAGTCCATATTAATTACCTGGAAATATATTTTTTTTAGTATATGAGCATCACGGATGGAAGAAGCATGCTCAGAAACAAGGACAAGGAACACCACTTAACAAGCATGCAGAGAAACATCAAATCACCAGTGAACAGCAGTCTAGAACAGCCCTTCTTCACGCATGCGGCTTCCACTGTCTCAGGCATTACATTAGTGCTCATCCAACTACAAAGTTTATTTCTGTTACAATGATCACTAGTGTTTTATCCAAACAGATACACCACAGAAATGGGAGGAAACAAAACAGCTTCTTTAAAATGAAAAAGGGAAGGCTTTAGGTGGGTCTCCCTGACATCAATTTCTGTGAAACACCACTACCCAATGCAAATGATCATTCCCTTAAGTTCTCTACTTATCTGTTACCTTCAACTCTACTATGCACCTGAGGAGCATAAATACACACATGACTGTAAATTAAGATGAGATACACTGTAATGACTTCCATTATTTCTCAAGGGCAAACTGCTTTGAAATGTGATTTTAGGTTACTAGCACTTTTGTAAGAACACAAAGTTCTTAGATGTCTGGGTTTCTGGTATAGGCAGAAGATGAAGGCAGAAAGAGTACTAAATATAGTACTAAATAAAGAATATCCTAGAATCACCCCAAAACCAAAACTGTCTCCAGTCTGCCACATTTAAAAAGATGTTAGCCCAGAAAACATAAAATTAACCAAACCTTTCAAGTGTCATGATACTTTTTCTGATAAATTCTATAGTTAAACCTACAATCACAGTTAAAAGTCTTAGAATGTTAAAGAACTCACACATTTTATTGCCTCTCCCCCAAATTTTAAATATATATAAACCCTACTTTCACTAGTATACAGTGAACCTGAATTTACCTAAAAATGAAATTACAGTAACAGCACAGCTTAAGGAAAGAAAAAGAGAAAATATGAAGAAACCCCAACCAAAGTAAGAGACATCTCTTTCCCGCTAGTGTTACGGGTAACTTCTAAAGCTCGATGTGTTATAATATATCTTTTCACATACTGCATAATAATGTTGACAGAAATTATGTCAGATATAAGGAAAGGGAAAAAAATCATTAGCTGCACAGGGTCTTCCAATATATGTTATCACAGATAAAGACAGTCAATCTAAGCTTCGTGTAACTTGATCAAACCTGGTAGAAGCCTCTCCGTAGAGGCTGTAGGTGAGACAGCGACTGTTACCACTGACTATGCTAAACGATAATAAGCCATAACCTAAAGGTACAGGATAAGATACACCGCACGCCTCTTGGTATTACACACCTCTACTTCGTTCAGTGTTTGGACTGAAACATAATTTTACCCGCCTCCATGCGTTTTCTCCTTTACAATATAAATTATTTACAAACCTAGCTGGCTAGGGGCGTAAAACATTTTCCCCAAGAGAAACCCATAGAAAGAGACACAAGCCTAGGGCTTTTTCTCTCTTTATAATTTTAATTAGGCATGTGCCTCCACCTCGTCTTACACTTTTCTCTCGGTTACCTCTCAGGAGGGTGTGAGAACATCAACATCCGGTCGGCCACCCCCACCCTCTCAGGAGTGCCTCGCACAACAAGGATCATCCCGCTCCTTCCCTTTCAGTCTCATCACCTTTGAGAAGCTTATGGAATACTTCTTCCCTTCGCTCCCCCACCCTTATTCATGGCTGAGCACCACAGGCTCCCCATCCTTCTTCCAAGGAAGGGACTGGCAAAAAAGAAAGAGGCATGCTCGAGAAATGAACGACGGAGAAACCTGACAACCGAACAGTTTAAACCAATGGGGCTGGCCTTTCCCTCCCACCTTGGCCTCGGACCAGGAGTCGGTTCCCTAAATGCTGAAACCTCTGGTCTTCACGCTCTCCCCACCCCCCATCCCCTCCGCGATGAGGCCGGAAAATGGAAAGGCCGAGGTGAGCCGCGAGGCTGGGTCAACCCTATCGGAGCCTGCTGTCCCCGGGCGGGGGTCCCCGGGGAGGATGGAGACGGCGGGGGAGGAGCGGGGGGCGCCCCGACCCGGGACCCTCCGGCGCACCCATCAGGAGACGCCCGGGCCCTTCCCCGTCGGCCTCCCCCGGCCCGGCGCCCCGCAGGGCCCCTCCCCGGCCCGGCACTGCAGCGGCACCCGGGGCGGACCCCCAGCTGGCCTCAGCAGCACACACGCCACACACAAAAGCGCCGCGGCCGCCGCCTTCCCGCCCCCACAGCCCGGAGGAGCAATCAATGGGGCGGCCGGCGCCCGCGTCGCCGCCGCGCACAGCCGACAGCGGGGCCGGCCGGCAGGGGCGGCGGCGAGGCTCACCATCGCTGCGCTTGATCTCCACGTAAATCCCGATCTGGATCTTGCCGAAGTTGGCCGCTGCCATCCCCTCATCTGGAGCGGCGGCGGCGGGCCGAGGGCGGGGGGCCGGAGGGCGGAAAAGGCGCGGAGGGGGCGGGCTAGGGGTGGGAGGCGGAGCGGTTGCCCGCGGCCGCGCCGGCCCGGGCGACAGCGTGAACGCGAGCCGGGGCCGCGAGGAGCAGCGGCGGGTGGGCAGGCAGAGGCACCGGGCCTGCAGGCCGGCGGGAGGACGCGCACGCCGCGGCGTCGGGGGAAGCGCGGGCCGGGGCGGCGCGGCGGCGCGGGGAAGAGTGGGAGGGCCCGCGCCGCCCGCCCCAGAGCCGACGCCGCGGGGGCGGGGCGCCGCGCGCTTGCGCAGAGCGCGCCTCCCGCGCCTTTTCCTGGCCGGCCCGCCCGGCCCCGCGGCCTGCAGGCGGCCCCGCCCAGCTGCGCGGCTGCGCGGGCGGCGGCCGGGGCCAGGCCGGCGGAGGAGAGGAGCGCGCGCGGCACGGCCCCCAGGGAGCCTGCGTCTGGTTTGATTTCTGCGCGCGGCCTGGAAGTGGCGGGAATCCGCGCTTCCAGGACTGTGCACTGTTGCTGGAATGGATTAAGCGCCCTGTGGTTTCTGCGCTTTCCGACTGGAGCGCGAGGCTGGGGGATGTGCATTTAGGGGTCGGCCATTGACAGCGTGGGTCCAGTGTGTCATCTGACAGTGTCACCTCCATTGCTTCTTAGAGGTGGCCTGTGCGAGGAGACGTCCCAAGGTTTCCCATCCGGTGGTAGAAGAAGAAACACCTTGGAGGTGTCACCCACACTTAGTCGGAATGCAGATCCGCTTTTCATGGCCTTGACTTACAGCTCATCGCCATTCAATAAGAAACTCGGCGTGGGCGGGGAGTGGGGGATTTGACTGCTGGATTTATGATGCATCCGACACAGATGTCTTGGCTCTGCTGTAGAGTTCAAGACTATTTGCCCTGGACCATAAAACCAGTAACTGTGATTCAAGGACGGAGGGCCGAATAAAGTTGACGAAGAAATGTGCCTTTTCGATAGTCAATTGATGAGTCTGACCACAGCGTGTGGAGAGCAGGATTCTTCATCCTGGCAGAACAGGAAGGCCTTGTGGACAGGGACCGTGGAAACTATGTTTATAGCACTGTGTACAAACCTCCGAACGTGTGACATTTGCTTCTAGTTTTAGGACTTGATATGGAGGAAACACACTTATCGTGCCCTGCTTTCTCTAGTCATTGTTAATCTCCCTATGATGATAATTTAAAACAGTTTTAAAATTTAAAAATTGGAAACTGGATATATGTGTGTTAAGAGTGTTTAGGAGTATATGCAAATGGCTATAGAGTTTTTATCCTAATATAATCAAGTCAAGTAGACCCTAAAAATTTTGTAGGGAAAGATTTTGACTCTGTTTGTAACCTAAATGTATTGAAGGCATACTTGTCAAAGAACAAAGTTTCTTAGATCCAGTCTAAAGTAAAAATGTCTGTGAGACAAACACTAGACAACTTTGAAAATAACCAGCTTTTACATATCAGAAATGACATTACTGTAAATCTCAATTTAGGACCTCTGTTTCAGAATAAGATTCAACCAAATCAGGATTTAGTTTTTCTTTAATTATCTTGAGCGTTTTATCTGAACTCTTTGAGCTTCTGTCTAGTAGAACACCTCTGATGTCTCTATGACTGAGGTATAAAGTATCTATGTATTTGCTTGAAAATTCTTTAAAGAATACAAAGAAATCAAGCTATACACCTTTTAAATTTAAAATTGCTTCATAAAATACGTTTTATCATGGTTGCTGACACATACCTTGCCCTCTGTGGGCTATATAATTAAGAAACCTAAACCTTTAATCCATAGTCAAAGGTATTTTAAAAATATATACATTATCCTGCTCTATAAAAAAATGTATGCGATGTGCTTCTTGTCAAACATAAAAACCTTTCCTTTATAGGTCATACCCAAAAGGCGTATGTTTTTCTGTATGCCCCACCCAGCATTTATATTTCCCAAGACTTGCATCTTGGGCTTTGTGCCAATGGCCTTCTGAAGAGCACCGGTAAATAAATGCAGTGCGGCTACATTTCCATTAACATCCTATATCAAGAATTCTGACTCTGGCTCCAGCATTAGCAAACTATATAACCCTGACTAGAACAGTGACTGGCATATAGTAGGCACTCAGACATTTGCTCAATGAGTTAACTTCTTAAACTGCTCCAAATCTCGGTTACTTTCTTGAACAACCTGGAAAAATAACTTCTGTTCTCTCAACTGCAGAAAATTTTCATGAGGATCAAATGAAATAATAAAATGTGGTAGTATTTTGTATTTATAAGTATAATCAAGTTAAAAAGAGTAAACCACCCTATAAAACATAGCCTAATACTTTGCTGTAATCTTCAAATCAGTTCAAATTTTATATCCACTGATATAAAATTAAACACACTTTGCAATTTGGTTCTGACCCTTGACACCTCATATCTGACAGGATAGCAAGAGCTTAGCAGACCTGTCTGTATTCTTTTACCCACTTGAGTCCTTCCTACCGTAATTTACAGAATAATTTTGCTCAAGGATATTTTCCATCAAGTCATATCCTATTAATAGTGGCTGCTATTATCCTACCCTATCCTGAATTGATAACCATTTCAAAAAATTCATAGTTTCTGTAATAAAGCCAAGCCAATCTCCTTAGAAATCCTAGATTAAAATTTTTTTCTTTTGCTTTGGAATCATTAGTACATAAACGTTAAGAGATTGTTCCAAGAAAGAGGCTATTAAGTCAATGAGCAAGATTTGAAGCAGAGGGCAGCACTCACCAGAACCAGTTACCTGCTCTTCTGGCAAAGAGCAGAGGAAGGACTTGGCTTCAGTTCTAGCTCAAATTATATGTACTTGTCTACATATTTGAAATTTTTCATTCAATGTTTGCAACTATTCTCAGTTACTTCCACAAAGTTTGTGAATTTAGGATCGAAGGGAAGGATAATGGACAGTGTTGATAGAAACTTTCTTTGACTTTATTGTCTACTTTCTGTCCTAGGCTGTTTGGGATTCCCATTCCCATTAAATTTACTCAAATTTTAATTCTAATTAAACTGGTGTAATTTTACTGTAATATATTTTAGTCCTTAAACGAATACATTAAAAACACTTGGGAGATATGAATCCCAATTGTACCCACTCTGTAATACCTGCTTTTTTCTTCTCTGTTGGATTTTTCTTCCTGCCTGCAAACATTTTCAGACTCCTTTGTCTTGGAAAAAAAATTTTGTTGATCCTTCTCTTCCTATTCAAATTCAATTCTATTTTTTCTTTCCCTCCCCTGCCAAATTCTCAAATGACTGCTTTAAATACTCACTACTTTGATTCCACATCATTCATTCATTTCCTAACCCCTAGACCTGGATTCAGTCCCCTACTGTATTATATTTTTTAAAATCAAAAATTACCTTGTAATTACCTCATTCAGTATACACTACCAACCTGCTCTCCCAAACAATACCTTGCCCATTCCCACCTCAGTTTATGCTCATAGAGTAAATGATATAGTCTCCTCTTTTTTAGTCTGTGCTGCATGGATTGTGGGATCTTATTTCCCCAACCATGGATTGAACCTATGACCCCCGCAGTGGAAGCACAGAGTTCTAACCACTGGACCACCAGGGAAGTCCCATCTTTGTTTAAAGCTTTTCCATGTGGCAAAGCACAGCTGTAGGTATGCGGGTTTTCTTTATGGTGTTTTGTCTGTTCAATCTAATCTATAATGACTGCTCTGTCTGAGTGATTCTCCCCCAGCCATGATCATCAGACACACTTAAGAAATATTTTAATAAAAATGCATAAGCACAAATTTTACTCCAGACCTAACAGCTTAAAGTTTCCAGAGGGGAGCTTAATGTGGTCTATTTTTAAAAAATACTCGTCAGGAATATTCTGAAATATATGTATAACTGGTTGAGAACTATTGATTATGCCTGAATTTCCATAATTTGGTATTTTCTATACACTGGCCACTTAGGGACTAGGTACTGAATAGACATTGATTGGTTATTTATCTAGTCCACCTTCTTTATTATAATTCTTTCATGTATACTTTTCGATAGTCTACTTATCAAACTTATTTTGATAGTATACATTCATCTATACCTTTTGATAGTGTCTTGGATTATGTTAACAGTAAACTTTTGGTAGAGAGCTAATTTTAAGGCCTTTTAAGGTCCATATTGGACTTAGATCTGTATAGAAATATCAATAATGTGGTATCATATTCAATTATTGTCTGCACTGAAGTATTCCTAATCCTTATACTTGTTCATGAAGTGTTTGCCTTTTCATTTACACGACTGATTTCTCTCAAATATAGGAAGTATAGAGGTTTTCCCTTACACCAGATTTTCAGTAATTTGATGAATGTAACTCATAAATAGCAAGAAATAGTTTTTTCACCATTTGGAGTAATATATCCAAAGTGAAAATCATTTCTATATCCTTACAATATTTATTTTGTATATTATTACAATAGTTATTGAAGCTGAAATTCCAACACTTTGGCCACCTGATGCGAAGAACTGACTCATTTGAAAAAACCCTGATGATGGGAAAGATTGAAGGCAGGAGGAGAAGGGGACAACAGAGGATGAGATAGTTAGATGGCATCACCGACTCAATGGGCATGAGTTTAAGTGAACTCCGGGAGTTGGTGATGGACAGGGAGGCCTGGTGTGCTGCAGTCCATGGGGTCGCAAAGAGTCAGACACGACTGAGCAACTGAACTGAACTGAACTGACCAATAGTTATTAATTCAAGAGCTTAGTAAACTCTTTTATAGAGTTGTTGTGGAGCATCAGTGAAGTAAAATAGAATGATTGATGTTGTGCTACACATACTCATTATTTTTAAAAACTATGACCAGTGTTAGTTTGTTCAATATATTCAGTCTAAGTCAAGTTTAACTGGAGAGAATAGTGTTCCTTGAAATATTTCTTGTTGTTAAAGCATAGCATCTGATATTTTAGTTGCTGTTATGATGTAATCATAAAAAACTTTACAGAAAGCCAAGTTTCCAATAAATATTAAGACCCCAAACATACCTTATTTCCCTAATCTTTGTTAATATACATACTTACTTTTCTAGCTGTTTGAATTCCTTCTTTAAATCAAACATACATGTTATATACCATGATCGGAACCTAGCTAGGACAAGTAAACACAACAGTGGAAACAAAGACATTTTTTTCATTGTAGATTTAATCTCTTAAAATATCTGTTTTGCTTGACTTCACTTCTTATGACTATTTCAGTGTGTCTTTATAGTCCCTACACTTATAATCTTGTGTTTTGTTTTTACTGCACTGGGTCTTCGTCGCTGCGCACAGGCTTTCTCTAGTTGCAGAGAGTGGGGCTAGTTGCATGGACTCATTGTGGTGACTTTTCTTGTTGAGGCATGCAGGCTTTAAGCATGGTCTCAGTGGTTGTGCTTGGGCTTACTTGCTCTGTGCCATGTGGAATCTTCTGGACTAGGGATTGAACCCCCGTCCTCTCCATTGGCAGGTGGATTCTTATCTACTGTGTCATCAGGGAAGTCCCATATATTTACAGTTTTTAATAGCCATATCTATTCCATATATTTCTTCTTTTTTTTTTTTTTTGCCACACCCTGGGGCATATGGGATCTTAGTTCTCAATCAGGGATCCAACCCATGACCCCTACTGCAGAAAGGCAGAGTCCTAACCACTGGACTGCCAGGGAATTCCCTGCTATTCCATGTATTTCTAAGTCATTGTTTGCTTACACATTCACTGTATTGTTGGATTATCTTCAATATAAAATTCTAATTAGGGACATCTTTGAAAAACTTTTTTTGTGGGAAAATTCCTCTAAATGAAAATATCACATCAAAGAATATGAAAGTTATCACTTAAATCGCAAAGGAAATAGCATCACTTCTTAGAACCAATCACCAGTTTCCTAGAATAAAATCTAAATTCTTTACAAAACAATGCATGATCTAGCTTTGGTGATCTCTCCACCCCAGTCTGGTATCACACACTCCTGTTCTTTCTGCTCTAGCCTCACTGAGTTATTTACTTTCCCTTAAATATTTACAGCTCTTCCCCAGATCAAGATAGTGGCTCTTGCTCAACTTTTCATATGACCGTTTCTGTTATCTTTCAGATCTTAGTAAAAAAGTTACCCAAATTTATACTTGCTGATGTGATAGTCTTTTCTTGAATGAACTAAACTGGTAATGTATTTTCTTATTTACAAGACCTAAAAAATCCATATTTAATGTTTTTGTCTTCTAAACCTCAAAACTCTCTAGTAGTTACAGATAATTACTAAGTAATGAATTCTCATAAAGAATTTTTAAATGCGAAAGAGTATAAAGTAAAATGAAAGGGAAAACTCTCAGCCCTCCACCCCACTCCCCTCGACCTGTCACATACTCCCTCACCCTCGCTAGCCCTCCAAGTTCCTTGGCTTGGGTGGAACCCCTGTTAATACTATAGCAATCCAGTAATCCTCAAACTGTATTGGGCACCGATTCATGTGGGTTGATTGTTACACAGAGTCTAGGGTCCAGTTACCAGAGACTATGACTCAGCAGGTCTAGTGTGTAGTTCAGTACAAGATCTTATATGGTCTAATAGATCAGGAGATCTTGAATGAAGTCCAAGAATATGTATTTTTAACATGTACTCTAGGTACTTTAGGTAATTTTCATACAAATAGATGATGATGCTTTCAAAAAATTTTTAAAAAATCATTTAACATATGTAGTAATGCCTATAATTTATAAAGAAATCATGTTTATATATTGTTCTGAAAGTTTTTTTTAAATATATTTTGGACCCCTTTTCATGACAATGTTCACAGATCTATCACTGTTTTAATAGCTGGTTATTATTCCATTGTATGCTTGAATAGTAGAGTATAAGCAGATAACCATGTGAATCATTCTATAGGATAACATCCTAGAAGTAGAATTGCTGAGCCAAAAGATAGTCACATTTTCACCTTTGGGTAAAATTGAGCAATTTTTATGTTGATTTGATATTTTTGATGTTATACATCAATTATGTTTCACATATTATTTGAATTAAGAATAATATATAATCATTTTCATTGTTAATCTATGCCCTAATATACCCTCTCCCATTCCCATAGATTTCCAGATATCTAACCAAATTCTTAGCTTTGACATACTGCCTTGTTTTGACTTCGAGCTTCTGTACAAAGCCTGCCTCAGGAGTTGATTCAGACCCCTGCTCTAAATTTATGGCCCAATTTTCTGTAATTTCCCAGGGCTAGCTGTTTCCACCAGAGAAGGTAATGGCAACCCACTCCAGTACTCTTGCCTGGAAAATCCCATGGACGGAGGAGCCTGGTAGGCTCCAGTCCACGGGGTCGCGAAGAGTCGGATATGACTGAGCGCCTTCACTTTCACTTTTCACTTTCATGCATTGGAGAACGAAATGGCAACCCACTCCAGTGTTCTTGCCTGGAGAATCCCAGGGACGGGGGAGCCTGGTGGGCTTCCGTCTGTGGGGTCACACAGAGTCGGACACGACTGAAGTGACTTAGCAGCAGCAGCAGCAGCAGCAGCTGCTGTTTCCACACCTCCCTTGCACTCATTGCTATGTCATGATTCTGTAAGTCCACACCCCAGCCCAGGACGCCATAAAACAGTTCCGCCCACATCCTTCTCACTTACTCCTACACATATGGAACAATAACAAACTATTTAAATAATTTGTAGTTACATGCTGATTGTGTAGTGTAGGCTCTAAATAGAGAAGAAAGTCCATTTGAACTAGAGAAGTCAGGAAAGAATTTTTAAAATACTCTTCATGTTTTTATATTTTGTTTATGACCATTGAAGAAGCTCAGTTTTAAAAAGGGAGTAGGGATCAAAGGTATGATTTCAGCTAGGCCCTGAAAGATGACTGAGATCCATATAGACAGAGATCTAAATAGCAGAGAAGAAAGCAAACAAGGCAAAAACAAAAAAATAACAACAACCACAAACAGAAGTAGGATATTTCTGATACAACCACTTGATGAAGCCATTTTGACAAGAGGTAGGACAGCCCAGTTAAAATATGAAAGTCACGATTTCTGCCTTAAATCAATGTGGATGTGTACAATCAGGCATCTGTATTCTGTCTCTAACGCTCACTGGAAATATGGTGGACTTCTGTGTTCTACTTTAGTCACTTCTGTATTGCTTGACCTTTAAGTTAGCATGTATTGTTTTTATAATCAGATTTTTTTCACAAAAGTACAGAATCACCAGTGTTTACAGGAGGGAGATTGAAGAGACACAGCTGATAAGAGACGTACACCTTGAAGGTGGGTATTATTGTGATGGGCTTTGAACACTGCAGAGATGTTCACCCTTGGTAGGGACATCAGTGGGGAATTCCTTTCAGGATAGGTATGACAAAGCAAAAACCCAATTTATTTAAAACTATAATTTACTTTGTATTGTATTTTGATAGAATGCCCAAGTCAGTCAATTTAGATTTAGTATTGCAGTGGACATGTGTTGCTTCCTTCTCAATAATCTCTTCTTTCTTCCTAGTAATAACTTGAATTTCTCAATTATACAGTTTGAATGGGACTGACCCCTCCTCCAACAGCTCCAAGGTAGGCCCTGATTAGTATAAGCCAGTCAGTAGATTTCATC
Organism: Moschus berezovskii; assembly: GCF_049115385.1. Classification (NCBI taxonomy): domain Eukaryota; kingdom Metazoa; phylum Chordata; class Mammalia; order Artiodactyla; family Moschidae; genus Moschus; species Moschus berezovskii. Next base: position 60,527,082 of record NC_142477.1, on the reverse strand, counting down.
CCCCTGACCCAGTGATTATCGTATAGATGAAAATATTCCAGTAAGGTGCAAAGAGTCTCTGTTCTCAGAACTGGTTTGAGTAATTGGGTAAACAAACTCCCACATTTCTGCTAGAAAACGAACCTGAAGAAAGTAGCTTCAGAGTTGTGAGAAACCATCTTTGTGGCCACAAAGTGAGGGCCTGGTGAAAAAAAAAGTACTCAACATTGACAAAGCAGAGCCAAAATTTTGAGGGAGAGAAACTGGGTGCTTGTCCTGATTCTTGACCTGCTGGGCTGAGTGAAAGCTTACCTGAAGTCATATCTATTTCTGAGTTTTCCTGCAACATAATCCATAAATTCACTTCAATGTTTCAGCTAGTTGAAGCTGAATTTTCTCCTTTCTGCAGCCAAAAGTCCAAATAAATACAAGTGACATAGCACTTGTGGATGTTAGTACTATCTTGAACTCTGTAGGACGTTGTCATGTGCAGAAAATGGATCAAACGTTAGAGTTTGAATTTGTGATTTGACAGAGTTTATAGCAGAAGCTGAAGTCCCTAAGGTTCAAATTCCCACAGGGATATAGAATTTAAAATAGTCTTACTAGTAGATTTATTATCAATTGGCTTCTAGAAATTATTTTTAGCAATCTCCTATCAAGTTTCATTTTACCTTTAACCAAGTACTGGAAGAAATGGGGCTAAAGATGTAAAGTAGCTTGGATTAATCATTTTAGTTTATTTTCTAACCTCTTGATGAGAAGTATTTGCACTACATTAGAAGCTGTAAAAAAAAAATTAGAAATTTAAAATTTCATTTTGAAATCAATTCACTTGGTTTTACATAAGATCCCAAATACAATCTGAAGATATAAGGTGCTATTTGTAACAAGTCATTGAGTAAACATATACCCTTATTATTAAACTTAAAGGTTTAATCTTTTTTTAAAAAGTGATTTTTCTCAGAATGAAGAAGCAGTTTCCTATAAATCATGTTAGACCTGGAAAGACTAGCAGGAGTGGCCCCATGACTTGCATTTGTAAGAGTTGCTATTGAAGGGCTAGCCAGAGCTATGTTTAAAAGAGTGCGTGATAACTAGGAAATGGATGAAGACTATCTGAAGAAGGAAAAGAAAATATAAGTAAAATATCAGTTGATGTTAGAGAATCCAGGCAGGTTTAGTTTATGGTTTTTAAATAAGCATGGCTCTGATTGTGACAAAGGCCTCAGAGCAATTCAAAGAGAAGGAATAAGTGGATCCTGCACAAGTTTTGGGAAGACTTTGCTGAACTCAGACATCATCAGTACCTGTCCAGGAATTAAAAGAATTTCAGAAAGAGACTTTTGAGGAATAGTCAGGAAGTGTACACATACTGGATATTGTATAAATTAAAGAATCATCTTTAATTTTATTGGGTGTGAAAGTGATATATATCATTGTTCTGTTTTTTAAAAATATTCCTATTTAAAAATATCCCTTATTTGTTAAAGACACACACACATACACGCATGCATGTACACACATGCATACCCACACCACACAGAAACTTTTATCAAAGGGGAGACACCATGAATCTTTGAAACTCTTCAATAAAGGTGAAATTTTCAGTCCTTACAAGTTGAAGATTGATACAAGAATGTTACATGTCATGGAAAATGGAAGATACGAAAACCACAAGAATTCTGTAAATGACTAACAGAAACCGCTGATCCTCAGCCTCCCTTGTCTTAGTGTGGCCATATGATAGAGTTCTGGCCAACGGAAGGTTAGTAGAATTGACGTGCACTCTTTCAAGCCATCAAACCTTCCTGCATTCTTCTCATTTTTTCCCTCACTTTTCAGTTGAAGGACAGAACTCCCAGAAATGGGTGAAGCCCCAAACCGGAAGGAATCTGGATCCTGAATGACTGTCCCTCTCCCCACTGAACTACAGTGCACTATACAGTGTTGGATAAGAAGCAAATTTTGATTGGATTACGTCACTAACAGTTTGGTATTGTTTATTACAGAAGTTAGTCTGTTATGATCAATGCATAAGTCGCCATCAGCATTTTAGATTATTAAATGATAACTAAAAGTGGTGGTTTGATTGTGACCAGAGAATTCTCACGGGGCACAGGTTTCCTAGGAAATGACTCTGAAATACAGATTACATGTAGGTAGGAAATTTACTAGCAAGTTGTTTAAGGATCAACACCTTCAGGAGAGCATAAGAAATGGGACTGGGCAGAAGGAGAAGTTGTACTGCGATGCAGTGGCAACAAAGGCCGTTGCAATTGCATGGAGAGCTTTAGAGCTAGGATATTCTTTCGAAGATTCTCAAGTTGAAATGAGGGAGCAGTTGTACCCCTGTGTGTGGGCCAGTTTTTGCATATGGGCTAGTTTTTGAATATGGGTTTTCCTAGGGGAGGGGAGAAGATGTTGGATGAAGCAGCTTCCTTTGGCAGTGGGCAGCGCCTGAAGAGGAATTCGGCTGGGAGTCCTCAGTAGCCAACACTCATGTAACGGGAAATTAATGCCTTAAAGATGGGTCTGGACAGTTCAATACATATCCACTTCAGAAATATTCCAGAAGCTGGGTTGTGAGTGACAATATGCTTTTAATGAATAAGCCAAGGAGCTATTTATTGTTTACGAAGAAGACTGCCTACTAAGGCCAAGGGATTGATAAAGTCTGTACTGAATGCCAAGGAGTTTGAGAAAATAATATTAAGACAGCAGAAGATGGGTAGACAGGGGAAGTAGGGGAATCTTCCTGGAGGTTTTAACCAAGACCCAGTTAAAGATAACTGCTTGAAATAAAGCACAGCTTCTAATTGTTACCCTTTACTGACTTTCTGATTACCCATTTGATGATAATATTTCATTGAAAACCAGTTGGAAACTATTAAAATTATCAAAACAAAGGTTCAGTGAGGTCTTTAAAACTTGATTCTTAATACATTTTTAAAGAAGGGAATCTTTCTCTTAAAGAATCTTTAGTATTTGCTGCAGAACAATGTCTTGAAAGGGTAGAAAAGTTGCCCAAAGATAAACTATAGTCTAATGGAGTATAATGTTTTAAAATTACATTCCAAACTCTGATTGCTTCATAGACTCTGAATGACTGAGGTTGTAGATTGAAGGCAATAATATTCCAGGGGTAACAAAAGAACTGCAGTGATGGAGTATCTACCTTTTTTCCTCAAAGATATTAACATTACCCTCTCCCCCAAAAAGAATATAATTAACATTTGTATACTCACTAGTACTTTTTTATTGTTATATAATCTTTCTCTTTATTTTTTATTGAAGTATAATTGATACAATCAATTATATAATCAAATGTACAACATAATAATTTGATGTGTTTATACACTGCAAAATGATCACCACTATAAATTTAGTTACCAACTGTCACCATACAAAATTATTACAATGTTAATGCCTACATTCCTTATGCTGTACATTATATATCATGACTTATTATTTTATAACTGGAAGTTTATATTTCTTAATCTCTCTCATCTATTGCATTCATCCCCCTCCTCTGGCAACCGCCAACTTGTTCTCTGTACCTATGAGTCTATTTCTGTGTTCTTATGTTTGTTTTCTTTCTAGATTTCACAAATAAGTGAAATTATACAGTGTTTGTCTTCCTATGACATTTCACTTAGTGTAATACCCTCTAGGTCCATTCATGTTGCTGTGAATGGCAAGGTTCATATTTTTTTGTGACTGAGTACTATTCTATTGCTAATATTCAGTTCAGTTCAGTTCAGTTCAGTCGCTCAGTCGTGTCCGACTCTCCGCGACCCCATGAATCACAGCACGCCAGGCCTCCCTGTCCATCACCAACTCCCGGAGTACACTCAAACTCATGTCCACAGAGTCGGTGATGCCATCCAGCCATCTCATTCTCCGTCGTCCCCTTCTCCTCCCGCCCCCAACCTTTCCCAGCATCAGAGTCTTTTCCAGTGAGTCAACTCGTCTCATGAGGTGGCCAAAGTATTGGAGTTTCAGCTTTAGCATCAGTCCCTCCAATGAACATCCAGGATTGATCTCCTTTAGAATGGACTGGTTGGATCTCCTTGCAGTATAAGGGACTCTCAAGAGTCTTCTCCAACACCACAGTTCAAAAGCATCGATTCTTCGGCGATCAGCTTTCTTCACAGTCCAACTCTCACATCCATACATGACCACGGGAAAAACCATTGCCTTGACTAGACGGACCTTGGTCGGCAAAGTAATGTCTCTGCTTTTTAATATACTATCAAGGTTGGTCATAACTTTCCTTCCAAGGAGCAAGCGTCTTTTAATTTCATGGCTGCAATCAGCATCTGCAGTGATTTTGGAGCCCAAAAAAACAAAGTCTGACACTGTTTCCACTGTTTTTCCATCTATTTCCCATGAAGTGATGGGACCAGATGCCATGATCTTTGTTTTCTGAATGTTGAGCTTCAAGCCAACCTTTTCACTCTCCTCTTTCACTTTCATCAAGAGGCTTTTGAGTTCCTCTTCACTTTCTGCCATAAGGGTAGTGTCATCTGCATATCTGAGGTTATTGATATTTCTCCCAGCAATCTTGATTCCAGCTTGTGCTTCTTCCAGCCCAGCGTTCCTCATGATGTACTCTGCATATAAGTTAAATAAGCAAGGTGACAATATACAACCTTGACGCACTCCTTTTCCTATTTGGAACCAGTCTGTTGTTCCATGAGACTGCATATATGTATGCAACATTTTTTATCCATTAATCTTTTGATGGACTCTTGGGTTGATTCCATATCTTGGCACCAGTACTTTTAATAGGTAAAAATTTGTTACTAAATAATAATTACTTTATTCATAGTTAAAGATCTTTTATACTTGTGAATATTTTAAAATTATATTTTTTATTTTTTATAAAAATGACTGGGTTGAATTATATTCATTCGTAACCCCATGACTTTCTAATTCACACAATGACATTTAGATAACCTTTACTAACTCTTAAGACAAATGGAAAAAATGGGAACTTGCCCAGGAGAGGAAATCCCCCTAAGAGTTCAGAGCTACAGAAATAAATCCTCAGGCCAGCTCCAAGGGTGCTCAGTTGATCTAGTTCATGTTTCTACTGAAGTGCTGACTTCAAAGGAAACTTCCTGAAACCTCACAAATACTGACCTCTTTCAGAAGCTGGTAATATGAAGCAAACAAAGTTTCCAAACTGAGTTGCAATGAATTGTACTTGGGAACAGACAGTTCCTGTTAGAAGTAACCATACCCTATCATGTAGCCCAGCAAACTGTCCTGGATTACCACACTTGAGAAATTCAGGTTTGCTTTTTCTAAGTTTCCTATTCTAGGGACAATCAATCTTTTTGATGGTAATCTCATTGGGACAGAAGTCATAGGCCTTACCTATGAAATAAAGCCTCATAAAACTTACGTGTGTGTGTGTGTGTGCATATGTGAGTCAGTGTATGAAATGCTAATGAATGTAAACTATAAAAGGAATGATTTAGGGTACGCCATAAAAATACATGACCAATTTTGTCTTATTAGATACTGTAGAATATATTATATTTGTGAATCTGCTGCCAAGGAATCCTTCCTAAACTGTTTCTGAGATGGGGATCCTGAAGAGTGAATTTTGCCAAATTCTCCTTGAAAATTATTCACTTGTTCACTCATTCAACAAATATCTACTGAATACCTGCTATGTGCCAGACATTATTGTAGGTGCATGGGACACATCAGTGTACAAAACCAAGATCCTTGTCCACAAGTTACTGGAACCTGGCATCCTATTTTAAAAAAAAGTAAATAAAAATGTAATAAATAAGTGATTAAGTGATATAGTATATTAGAGGGTAATAGGTATATGGACTTAGCAGCAGTAGCAGGTATATAGAAAAAAAAAAAAGTAGAGAAGGATAAAAAGGATGAGAAGTGTTGGTGGGGCAGATAGTCTGCAGGATGAAGGAGGAGAATCTGGGCAAGACTCATTGAGATGGTGGGTTGTGAACACAGACCAGAGGGATCTGAAGGAATTTAACTCTGTGACTATGTGACTACATGGGCGAAGAGCACCACAGTCTGAGGAAGCAGACACAAAAAATGCTGTCTGGTTGGGTTGAGGAAGAGCAGGAGTGAACAGAGGTGATGATGCAAGCTGTGATGCAGCCACGGCCAATCCCTCAGAGCTGTCTTGAGTTGGGCCCAAATGGTCAGGACTTTATACTCCCACAGTGATCTGTCATTGGATGTGGGCCACTGTGGAATGGCTGTGACCTTGAGCAAGGTGGCTCTCTGCAGCTGAGGGGACTAAGAGCTCTGGGCTGTCTGCTGCCATCACTCCTAGGAGCATTCATTGAAGAAATGCTAGGAGGTGCATCTCAGTATCAGTTCCTGTGGCCTCTTCATTCCCAAGGTCACCTGTGGTTCATGATGGCTGCTGTAACTCCAGTATTCAACCAGCTAGAAGAACGGAGAGCATGAAAAGGAAATATCCCAGAAGTTGCATGTGCTACTTCTGCTCAGTCTATCGCTAGAATCTAATCACATTTCCATACCTAGCTTCAAGGAAATCTGGATTCTTTTTGGTGGCCTAGGACAGCAAACAGACAGAAAGGACAGCAAATGCAATCAGCCATCTCTGCTACTATCATGCTCCCCATTTTTGTAGGGAAGAGAATGTGGTTTCACTGAACAGAAGAATAAACGAGGTGCAGTCTTTTTAGCTTATTCAGGATTTCATGATTTTGGATATTGCAGAATTGAGAGGCAGCAAAGAGACAATATTACCTTGAAGAGCTCACAGAAGAGAAGACTTTATGGGGGAAGGCTGTTACCACTTACACAGATAAGCGGTCAGGCCTGTGAAGTCTGGGAATGAATGCAAGGAGATTTGTATCCATAGACTGATGGGACTTGAAGCCAGTCAGGTGGCACTAATGCAACATAAATGACTACAGAACAACTTCCTTCCTGACCCCCGCACTTGGCTTGCTTCTTCTGACTTTCCAGTCTTCTTTACTGGCTCTTCTTCCCATCCTTGACTCTTTAAAGTTGGGATGCTTCTGCCTTTAGTCCTCTTCTCTTCTCACAGTGAATCATTGTGCGTTCCTTTCTTTTATTGGCTCATATAACTGTTTGAGAATATGATGACCTTCAACCCCAGAAAACTGTCCATATAAACATCACCAATTTATTGAGTAGAATAACTTAATAGAATACCAACATTAAAGATTTCACTTTTCTCCCATCTCTGTCTTTAACAATGTTATATCAACTCTTCCTTAAAATAGGTCCTTCATGGTGTGTCAGGAACAGCCCACAGCTTTCTAGACTGAAAACAGCAGCGGACTCCACTTTAAACTCTAACCACATTTCCACTTTTCCACCAACTGAGATTTGATCGGTGGTCTAAGGACCTTCAGAGTTAGCTCTTTGGCTCTTCCCCTTACCCCTCTCTTCTCATTCACTGGATAAAAATTCTCTAGGAGGAGAGGTAGGATTGTCTTGTATAACTGATCTTCCCCTGACTCTGTCCAGACCTGTTCTCAGTAGCTGGACTCTGCCAGGCGATGGCTTCTACCTTGCAGATGGTGAGTGAGACTTTCTCTGGGTACTTCTCAGAGTCATTTTGGCTGTCTCTGATGCTAAGGATCTCTTTCATCCTTTACTCCCATTATGGGCTAAATAAGCTTATGTACCCGCACCCCCCCCCCCGCAATTTATATGTTGAAATCCTAAACTTCACTGTGATGGCTTTAGGAGCTTAGGGTTTTGAAAAGTGATTAGCTCTTGAAGGGGCCCTCATGAGTGGAATTGATGCCCTTATAAAGGACAGTCCAGAGAGCTCCCTCACCCCTTCCACCATGCAAGGATGTAATGTGAAGTTGGCCGGCTATGGACCAGGAAGCAAGTCTTCACCAATGAATCTGCCAGTGCCTTGATCTTGGACTTCCTAAGATCTCCCAGCCTCCAGAACTGTGGGAAATAAAGTTTAACAAATAAGCCACCCAGTCCATAGTATTCTGTTGCAGTACTCTGAGTAGACTGGGACAACTCCAAAGACCTCTGAAAGAACATCATCTCTTTCAGCTGGTGGTTGCCTGGACAGCCTTACAACGTCTGTCCTCAAGTCCCCTTCATTAATACATTTTCTATATGTAATTGCACATACATACAATATTTGCATTCTACAGGTGGGCAAATCTCAGAGAAACAGGAAAGAATGGGTTGAATTGAACATGCCTTAATTTCGTCCTCCAAAGTCATCAATCAGATGCCTCTCTGCTCTGTGGAGGTCAGTGAGTGATGAAAAAGGACTGAAGTGTTACTCTAACGAAAGTACCCTGACATGGTAACATCAGGTGGGGGGAGAAATGTTCCTGATCAATAGTTTACATGTAACTATCTAGTATGAAACTACACTAAGATATGTCACATAGGTATATTGAACTTAAAGTCTATCATACTGAACTCATTATTTTCAAATATATTCCAATCTTGTAATCTGTATTGTCAACTGTATTTTTATCTAATTGCCCACCTACTTATTCATGGAAAAAAATCTAGAAAATCATCTTGGATTCTCCTTAGCTTCCCCATCATCCCAGTCAATCAACAGATTTTATATTTTACATCTCTCTAGAATCTCGTCATTATTTCTCTTTCTTTAGTTGAGGCTATGACTACTTCCCATTTGAATTATTGCAACAACCTTCTAATCAATTTCTCTACATCCAGATTTACCTTCAAATTTTCCCATACTGCATCTAGTGCTGCTGCTGCTGCTGCTGCTAAGTCACTTCAGTCGTGTCCGACTCACCAGGCTCCCCTGTTCCTGGGATTCTCCAGGCAAGAACACTGGAGTGGGTTGCCATTTCCTTCTCCAATGTGTAAAAGTGGAAAGTGAAAAGTGAAAGTGAAGTCGCTCAGTCGTGTCCGACCCTTAGCGACCCCACGGACTGCAGCCTACCAGGCTCCTCCATCCATGGGATTTTCTAGGCAAGAGTACTGGAGTGGCTTGCCCTTGCCTTCTCTGGCATCTAGTGCAGTCTTTCTAAAATTCAGATCTCATGAAGTGATGCTCCTGTCTAAAACCCTCCAGCAGGTCACTACTGTACTATGTTTGTTTGTTAGTTGCTCAGTTGTGTCCAACTCTATGCAACCCCATGGACTGTAGCCTGCCACGCTCCTCCGTCCATGTGATTTCTCAGGCAAGAATACTGGAGTGGCTAGCCATTTCCACCTCCAGGGGATCTTTCCGATCCAGGGATCAAACCCAGGTCTCCTGCATTGCAGGCAGACTCTTTACAGTCTGAGCCACCAGGGAAGCCTGTACTATATTATTTATCAAAATGTGGTCCTTAGAACACCTTTGGCTAGAATCACTGGATGGGATATTACAAATACAAATTCCTAGGCCCGATGGAAGACTTAGAATCCTGAAGTTTGCGCTTTTGACTTGTATATTTAGAAAGTGGTTTTTATACCCGAATTTTGGTGTGAATGCTAATCTGTAAGATAAATCTAAACTCCTCTTCAGAGTGTATAAGGCTGTTTAACATTTGATTTCTATCACCTTTTTAATTTTTTTGTGCTACCACTACCACTTATTAGGAAACATGTTATATTTCTTTGTCTTTGAATATGCTAGTTCCTTGGTTTGGAGCATTTTTCTCCCTCAACTCTCTTTAAGATCATGAAAACCATTTTAGTCTTCAAAATCTTATTACTTTCCCTCTCTCTCTTTAAGGTCGACACACACACACATCTTATCTATCATCTCTATTTGGCCTTATGCAACTATTGGAGCTAGTTGAGCACTCTCCTTGTAGGACTATTGTCTCCATCTCTGCTAATACTGGGAGGGAAGAAGGATGTGAAGTGGGAAAGATGACTAAGGGCAGGCAGGAATCCAATAAGTCTGAGGTGCAATCCCACAAGGACAAACAGTAACCTGTATTTTTGTTCTTGTTGCCTCTGATGATGATAAATGTATATTGCAGAAGCTAGGGCTCTTCAGCATGGAGACAAAAAAATACACACTTGGACCAGGAGTTGGAGGAGCTAAAGGATGATCCAGGGGAAGATAGAGCAGATAGATTACTGTTTCCTTAATATCCTCTAAATCTTTCTAGAATCTTCCTTGTGGTCCACTGTAACTAGACACATAAAAGAAAGTGAATTCTAGGAAATATTCCACTCAGCCAAGTTGATAAATTAAGAAACACAGCACACACTGGATAGTCTAGTTTGGGCAGGGTGGTCTCATTGGTGAGATGACATTTTCACAGCTACTAAAGTGAGAGACTGGGCTAACAGAACAAGATGACCAAGATATGCAAAGGTCTTAAAGCAATAATATCAAATACCTAAGCCAAAGGAAAGACAAGTTTCAGCTGAGTGTCAGGAATAGTTGGAACTAACATCTTAAACCACCATGAGTTTCTTCCTGCTATTCTGTTTATCTATGTCAACTTCATTCTTTTTGACTTAAAACTGCTTTCCTTCACCTGGTAGAAATGTGGTCACTTAAATCATTAAACTGTCTTTATACTTTTTGTGAAAGTCCATAAAAAAAAAATTGGGGGAAATTACTCATCGGTTTTACTTGGGTTAGTTGTCCATCCTTGGATAAATTATGTAGTATCAAAGGATGGAGTATGATATTAATTACCTGTTCTTGTATAATAAACTACTTCAAAATTTTGAAGCTTCAGAAAGCAATGGCTATCTGTTCTGGCTAACTATCTCACAGTTTCTGTTCAACAGGAATTTAGGAGCAGCTTCGTTAGGTTTCTGTCTTGGGCAGAAGTAGAAAGCATCTCTGATGAAATTGCAGTCAAGATGTCAGTTGGAGCTGCAATGATCTGAAGGCTTGACTAGGCTGAAGGATTCACTACCATGGGACTCATTTACACACCTGCTAAGTTAATGCTGGAGGCCTCAGTTCCATGCCATGTGGAAATCTTCATAGCTGCTTGAATGGCTTGAATGTTCTCATGACATGACATCTGGTTCCCCCCCAGAGTGAGTGATCTAAAGGAGCAAAAAAGATGCTGTAATATTTTCTTTTTAAATTATTTTTATTAACATTTACTTTTATTTTTTATTGAGGTATGACACATATAATAATATATTATGAAGCTATAATATTTTCTGTGACCTAGACATAGAAGTCATACTCTGTTTTTCCTTAATATCCTAATAGTTATATAGATCAGCCTTATTCAGTGTGGGAGGAGACTACATGTGTGTGTGAATGACAGGAGGTGAGATTCACTGGGGGTAATTTGAGGGGATGGATTCCAAGGTGTTTGTAATTTGTGCAGCTTGCATTAGGTTCTTAGTCTATGTGGGCAGAGTGAGGATAAAATATGATATCACAGAAGAACATTCAACTCCCTTATGTAAATAGAAGAGCCACTATATGGGCAGAGTAGATGAAGAAGAAATACCTGGAAAAATTGGGGGAAGAATGCTGGGGAAAAGGTAAATGTCGATTACCAGTCACAGTGTTAAAAACACTCTTATTCATGCTTTGAGTAAACCTCTGTGGTACCTCTTGGCATTCTATATCCCAGTCATCAATTTACAAATATCTCTCTTCTACTAGATTATGAAATCTCTTTTTTCATCTTTGAGTCTACATCACCAAGTACGTTATCTGGCACAAAGTAGACAACCAAATATACATGAACTGAACGAACTAAACAGACGAGGACATGAGCAGAGTTCTTAAATAGTTCAAGGCATGGTTAGTATATAGAATCAACATCAAATCTCAGATTAGAAGGCATTTCTTGCCACTTGAAAGACATGCTGTTTAGATGAAATGAATTAGAAGTTTATGAAATTTGTATCTTCAAAAGTTAGAATAGGCTAGAGTATGAATAATTAACATTTAACATTGAATAAATAAATTTATTGAATAAATGAAAATTGGATAAGACTTTTATTTGTTGGTGCCAGGAACAGAAGCCCATCTCAAACTAGCTTAACAATAAAAGGAGGGTAAACTGGAGTAGTTAATGGAATTCAAGAGGCTCCAGGTCCTCAAGACTATAACTACTAACTGTAGCACAAAAGGAAACCCAGAAATTCCTCTCCTCATGATCCTTATCTCTGCTCTCTTCCCACATATCCTTCACTTTCTCAGTGTTGACCAGCTTATTTGTTTTCAAACCACATGTCAGTAGGAATGGTTCTCAAGTTAGTGTTTATAGTAGAGTAGATTATAGAGAGATGATCTGTTCCTCTCAGTTCCAGTTGTAAAATTCTTGGGAAATGACCGATAGACTCCTTTGAGGTCAAGGCTCCCTTCCCAAAACAAACTGATCATGCTTGGGGGGCAGTGTCACATTGTAGAAATATTGCAAAAGCGTCTGCAACCCTAGAGATTGAACTGTGGGGTGAAGGCAACTCCTGAAAAATAGCTGCTGGGTAGACAATACACAGAAGAACTGTACAAAAAAGATCTTCACAACGAAGATAATCACGATGGCATGATCACTCACCTGGAACCAGACATCTTGGAATGTGAAGTCAAGTGGGCCTTAGAGAGCATCACGATGAACAAAGCTAGTGGAGGTGATGGAATTCCAGCTGAGCTATTTCCAATTCTGAAAGATGATGCTGTGAAAGTGCTGTACTCAATATGCCAGCAAATTTGGAAAACTCAGCAGTGGCCACAGGACTGGAAAAGGTCAGTCTTCATTCCAATCCCAAAGAAAGGGAATGCCAAAGAATGCTCAAACTACCGCACAATTGCACTCATCTCACACGCTAGTAAAGTCATGCTCAAAATTCTCCAAGCCAGGCTTCAGCAATATGTGAATCGTGAACTTCCAGATGTTCAAGCAGGTTTTATTAAAGGCAGAGGCACCAGAGATCAAATTGCCAACATCCGCTGGATCATGGAGAAAGCAAGAGAGTTCCAGAAAACCATCTATTTCTGCTTCATTGACTATGCCAAAGCCTTTGACTGTGTGGATCACAATAAACTGTGGAACATTCTGAAAGAGATGGGAATCCCAGACCACCTGACCTGTCTCTTGAGAAACCTGTATGCAGGTCAGGAAGCAACAGTTAGAACTGGTCATGGAACAACAGACTGGTTCCAAATAGGAAAAGGAGTATGTCAAGGCTGTATATTGTCACCTTGCTTATTTAACTTCTATGCAGAGTACATCTTGAGGAACACTGGGCTGGAAGAAGCACAAGCTGGAATCAAGATTGCCGGGAGAAATATCAATAACCTTAGATATGCAGATGACACCACCCTTATGGCAGAAAGTGAAGAGGAACTCAAAAGCCTCTTGATGAAAGTGAAAGAGGAGAGTGAAAAGGTTGGCTTGAAGCTCAACATTCAGAAAACAAAGATCATGGCATCTGGGAAATAGATGGGGAAACAGTGGAAACAGTGTCAGACTTTATTTTTTGGGGCTCCAAAATCACTGTGGATGCTGATTGTAGCCATGAAATTAAAAGATGCTTACTCTTTGGAAGGAAAGTTAAGACCAGCCTAGATAGCATATTAAAAAGCAGAGACATTACTTTGCCAACCAAGGTCCATCTAGTCAAGGCTATGGTTTTTCCCGTGGTCATGTATGGATGTGAGAGTTGGACTGTGAAGAAAGCTGATCGCCGAAGAATTGATGCTTTTGAACTGTGGTGCTGGAGAGATCCAACCAGTCCATTCTAGAGGAGATCAATCCTGGGTGTTCACTGGAGGGACTGATGCTAAAGCTGAAACTCCAATACTTTGGCCACCTCATGCGACGAGTTGACTCACTGGAAAAGAGTCTGATGCTGGGAGGAATTGGGGGTAGGAGGAGACGGGGACGACAGAGAATGAGATGGCTGGATGACATCACCGACTCGATGGACATGAGTTTGAGTGAACTCCAGGAGTTGGTGATGGACAGGGAGGCCTGGTGTGCTGTGGTTCATGGGGTCGCAAAGAGTCGGACTTGACTGAGCGACTGTACTGAACTGAACTGAGACAAAATAATAGGCATCTCTTCCATGAAGATTTAGATAAGTTAAAGGATGACATATTCATTATAAAACATGAAGTTTGTTCAAGGTCCAACACAGTCTCTGGAGCTTGATGTGAAGTCCCAAGATAGTCTCCATGTCACTGTAAGAAATGACAGGCTGGAATGTTGGTCTGAGGCAGGGTAACATTTCTCATGTTCTTGTCATAATTACGACATCATCCTGGCTGGGATGAAAGCACTGTCTGTATTGCTGCATGTAATGAAAAGGGTTTAATTAAAATTTTAATTTCCTTTGCTGATGTGTTGAGGAAGGTGTCAGAAGAGATTAACTATAGATTACAGCATTAACTACATTGTTTAGCTGTAAAGGAGGATTCAGATGCCTTTTATAACACCTACCTCCTTCTAAAATTTTGGTGACAACAGTGGTAGATTTGCTAATAACTGACTTCAGCATCTGGGAGTTTAATGCCTATGTTTAAACACAAATGTTTTTTGATGCTACCTACTCTTTTTTGTTTCATGTACTTTGGCAAAAGAAGAAAGTGTCTCTGAAAGGTTTTAAGACCTCTGTTACAAATGTTATTACAGTAAAAATAGAAAATGTAAGATTATTGAATGTGAAAGTATAGAAGAATATGTTCTTGATCTAGTTTTTAAAGGAAGATAAATTATGATCACATTAAAGTTACTTCTTTACAACATTCCTTTCTTGGTCTGTTTTGGACTGCTATAACAAAATACTGGTAGCTTGTAAACAACAGATATTTATTTCTCACAGTTCTGAAGGCTGGGAAGTCCAAGATCAAGGCACTAGCAGATTCAGTATCTGGTGAGAGCTGGCATCTTTGATGGCTCTCTTTTTGTCATAACTTCACATGGCAGAACAGGCAAGAAGACTTTCAGGGTCTCTTTTAAAATCATTTTATTAATTAATTTATGTTATCTGTGCTGAGTCTTTGCTGCTTCACTGGCTTTTCTCTTGTTGAGGTGAGTGGGGGCTACTCTCTCGTTGCAGTGCACAGGCATTGCAGTGCCTTCTCTTCCTGCGGAGCACAGGCTCTAGGGTGCACAGGCTTCAGTAGCTGTGGCACATGGGCTTACGAGTTGTGATTCCCGGGCTCTTGAGCACAGGCTCAACAGTTGGGACACACAGGCTTAGTTGCTTTGTGGCATGTGGAATCTTCCAGGATCAACTATTGAATCTGGTCTCCTGCATTGGCAGGAGATTCTTTACCACTAAAGCATCAGGTAAGTCCCAGGATCTCATTTAAAAAGGCATTAATTCCATGGGTGGAATTCCATGGGCTTTGCTTTCATGACAGAATTACTTCCTGAAGACTCTACCTCCGAAGAATACCTTGGAGGTTAGGATTTCAACATATGAATTTTGGGGGAACAAAAGCTTTTAAGCCCCAGTAGTTTACTATCACGGAGAAGGCAATGGCACCCCACCCCAAGACTCTTGCCTGGAAAATCTCATGGATGGAGGAGCCTGGCAGTCCATGGGGTCACTAAGAGTCAGACACGACTGAGCGACTTCACTTTTGCTTTTCACTTTCACACATTGGAGAAGGAAATGGCAACCCACTCCAGTGTTCTTGCCTGGAGAATCCCAGAGGCGGGGGAGCCTGGTGGGCTGCCGTCTCTGGGGTCGCACAGAGTCGGACACGACTGAAGCAACTTAGCAGCAGCAGCAGCAGTTTACTATCAAGTAAATGGCTTCAAATCAGTAAGGATAAGATAATGTGTGTGTGTGTGTGTGTTTTGAGGGGAGGAACTAGGAAGAATGAAGCCTATTAGATCCTTTCTTCAATGGCCCCCAATCAAAACTATCCATTTTATTGTTTATCATAGACTACACTCACCATGCTTTTAGTACCACTGAAGTCAACATTAGAGCCAGGGAAACATGATTCCCACAACACCAGTGTTCTCTGCTCATTTCCACCTTTGTGTGGGCTGAAAGAGAAGGAAGCATATACCAGCCTCCTCCACTGCCTGTTAAGTTACCGTGCTCATTTTTCCCTGGCCTTCCATGTTTCCTGACTTTAGGCTTTTTCACATTTCTGGTACTATGTTTAATGCCACTAGATTTCCGTTAAGATCTAGCCTTCATCTAGAGTCTTCTCATTCATTGATTTTTTATCTACTTTGAGATTCAAATTTTGATGTAATGTTCTTCTCAGACTCATCAAGGCCAACATCTACTGCTCATTATTATTATAATTCTGTTTTCTTTAAATAATCAATGGTCAACTCCTAAAAGTGAATTCTATGAATTTTGGCAGATTTACATCTTTTTCTGCCTTCTATTTCTTTTCGAGTATTTTATTATCAAAATGCTTCACATTTTGGAAAATCTGTATATTCTCTCCACTTCTGAATATAATTTTTTAAAATGAATAATAAAGTAAATGTGTTCTAAACTTCTGGGTAAGTAATCCATCCTGTGTCTGTGGTCTAGATAAGAAAAATTATAAAACTTTTGTCAGTCCTACAGAGACAGACAACTCAAAGGGAGGTAGGGCCATTACATTCTGTAAGACTCTGCACAGAGATGAGGAGACAGCGTCCCAAACAAAGCTAGAATTCACTTCTTTGGACCTGCCCAGTATTAGTCATCTGTCAGCCTGATTATATAGTAATCAGAAGCTTAGCAGTAACAAATTACACAGTGCAAAGAAATCCTTCAAATGGATTTGTCTCTAAATTCATGGCTTTGGTTGTGTCATTATTTTTATAGCATTTATGTTGTGGTTTAAATTAATACTTTACTATCTTCTATGTTTTCTTTTTAAACTCCTTCTCCCAAATTCCTCCCAAACACTTTTGACTTGGGAATTCATGCATGAAACAAAGTAAGTTCCAATAAATATTTGTTAAATGAACAAATATAAATAGGGACAGAATAATAAATTATTTTATTCTGGCTTCTTAACTTTCTGTGTCTGGATTTCTTTGGCTGTCTAATGAAGCCTGTGGACCCATTTCAGGATAATGCTTTTAATACATAAAATAAAACATGCAAGATTACAAAGGAAATCAAATATACTGAAGAAATAAAATATTTCTGAAAATTGAGATAAAATAATACATGGATTTCTTTATCAATCCATTAAATCAAGTGATTGTGTCCAATAACTACCATAATTTTGAAGTACATGGTGATGAATATGGGCTTCTCTGGTGGTTCAAATGGTAAAGAATCCGCCAGCAATGCAGGAGGCTTGGGTCTGATCCCTGGGTTGGGAAGATCCCCTGGAGAAGGGAATGGCTACCAGCTCCAGTTTTCTTGCCTGGAAAATTCCATGGACAGAGGAGCCTAACGGGCTACAGTCCTGATTATAATGATTTTTTGAGATATCTGCAACAACTGTAATGAGGTATAAAAATATCTGAAATTTCTATTGGTGACATTGTCTTGTACTAAGGCCACCAACTCCTGATATTGTTGGCCTCTGCTCCATGACTTTGGGTCATGGAGTTCTTTTCATCTCGGGAACCAAAGTAACCTTACTTGTGCCCAGAGTTTCTGAACATCTCTCATGAAAGTTGACCCTTAAGACTTTTGCTCTTTGCCTTTCATCCCCTGCAGGCAATCCTCAGAAGTCCCCCTATTCCCACTCTCTCCAGAGGAATAAATGATATTTCAGACAGGTGAAGGAACATTTATTTACCATGCCCTCCCTGCCCTCCAATCAACAAAATCTTAAAGACATAGTTCTGATTTTGTTTTTCACCCCGTGTGGCTTTAATTCTTTGGATGGCAGCATCACCTTGTTTATTTTGGATTTGTTTCCAGTCATTCTGGTTGCAGAATTTTGGAATTGATATTGATTGTGTCTCCCTGTGGCTACTGACATCATAACCCAGAAGTTGTGTTGCCACCCAGCTGGCTGGAATGATGATTCCAGTTGCTTCTAGACTTACTGGGCAGCCACCTACATCTTAATGTGAAATGTAGAGAGGTCAGTAGATTGCAACTATATTTTAAGGTAAAACTCAAAGCAAACCCTTTTATCTGAGAACTGACCCCACTTGAAATATGATAGATATTCTCTTTCTATTGGTGGCAGTGTCTTGTACTAAGGTTGCCATAGTAAGGGTTCAATCCTTAGCACTCTTTACTCCTCTTCATAATCTTCAATAATTCCCAGGCTCGGTTTCTCCGGGTCCTTCACTCCACTCCCTTCCTTTCTTCTCTGGAGAGCTAGAGCCTGCATTTTGTGCTCTCTGTCTCTTGGTTGGAGTCCTGTCATGAATAGGCAGAGTGATGGTTAACTTCATGTGTTAACTTGGCTAGGCTATGTCACCCAGTTGTTTGGTCAAATACCAGGCCAGGTGTTGTCGTGAAGGTATTTTTAAGGTGTGATTAATATTTACATCAGCACACTTTGAGTAGATTACCTTAAATTACGTGTGGGTGGGCCTCATCCAACTGATTGAAGTTCTCAAGAGAAAAGACTGAGGAAGAAGGAGTTGTGGCTCTAGTCTGCCTTTGGGTCTCTAGGCTACCGCCCCCCCTGCCCATTCCATACTTGCCAGCCTCCACAGTTAAGTGAGAATCTTCCTTAAAATCTCTCTCTTTTTCCATCCTAATGGTTCTATTTCTCTGGAGAGCCTACTAATAATAATGATTTGTTGTTCTGAACCTTGATGACTTTACCCCTTGACTTTGAGATTTGTTCTTTGTTCCTTGTTGGTTCTTCTCCCACTGTCATGTTATTTATATCTGTTCTCACCAATGCGATTACCTGCCTGTCCCAAACATGATTTTTTCCATTTCTTAGAATACTGGACATTTTATTTTCCAGCAGGCTTTAGTGGGCTTTCCTGCTGGCTCAGACGGTAAAGAGTCTGCCTGCAATGTGGGAAAACCAGGTTTGATCCCTGAGTTGGGAAGATCCCCTGGAGAAGGGAATGGCTACCCACTCCAGTATTCTTGCCTGGAGAATTCCAAGGACAGAAGAGCCTGGTGAGCTACAGTCATGGGGTTGCCAAGAGTCAGACACAACTGAGCAACTAACACTTTCACTTTTGCCAACACCGGTTGTACAGCAGGATCAGTTTTCTCCTAACCTCTCCCATTGTCCCTAGGTCTTGTCTGTCTTCTCCCCAGACTAAGCTAATGGGGTCCCAGAAATCTAGTGCCCGAGTCTGAGGAATCTTGTTCTTTCTAAACATAGAACATATTCTAAGTATATCATTAGCCCCAGTTATTAAAGCATGGATGTTTTCCTTGGTAAATGAATAGATTCATAATCTGGCTTTTATTTCATTTCTTGTGAATTTGTTTAGTGGGATGTAGTCATCTAGAATCAGTGCATGTATGATTGGACTAATGAAATGAATTTTCAGGACCAGCAAAGTCAAGTTGATGAATTGAGTAAAGGTACTTGTGTTAGCTTCCTAGGTTTTCTATAACAAATTGCCTCAGATTTTGTGGCTTAAAAAAAAAGAAATTTATTCTCCTCCAGTTCTAGAGGCCAGAAGCTCAAAAATCAAGGACTTCTCTCTAGAGGCTTTAAGGACAATTTCTTCTTTGCTTCTTCCAGGTTCTTGCGGCTGTCAGCATTCCTCAGTTTCTTTGGCCTGTGGTCCCATCACTCCAGTCTTTGCCTCCATCTTCACATTATCTTCTCCTCTATGTATCTGTGTTAAACTTCCCTCTGTTTTTTCCTTGTAAGGACACTTATGTTGGCATTAAGG
Source organism: Moschus berezovskii (assembly GCF_049115385.1). Classification (NCBI taxonomy): domain Eukaryota; kingdom Metazoa; phylum Chordata; class Mammalia; order Artiodactyla; family Moschidae; genus Moschus; species Moschus berezovskii. Next base: position 60,507,409 of record NC_142477.1, on the reverse strand, counting down.
TCACCCAGAGAATCCAGGGCAATCTCACCTAAAGATGACATTCACAGGTTCTGGAGATTAAGATATGGGCAGATCTTCAGGGAGCCAATTTTTTTAACCCACCACAGTATCCTTCTTCAACAGCCAGATCCCTCTTTGACTTCTCTTAATTTCAAGTGTGCAAGTGAAAGTGTTAGTTGCTCCATTGTGTCTGACTCTTTGCGACCCTATGGATCATAGCCCACCAGGCTCCTCTGTTCATATTATTCTCTAGGCATGAATACTAGAGTGGGTTTCCATGTCCTCCTCCAGGGGATCTTCCTGACCCAGGGATCAAACCCAGGTCTCTTATGTCTCCTGCACGGGCAGGCAGGTTCTTTACCACTAGGGCCACTTTGAAATGGGTCAACATAATGTGCAAATTTGGAAAAGAAAATGGCACCCCACTCCAGGACTCTTGCCTGGAAAATCCCATGGGCGGAGGAGCCTGGTGGGCTGCAGTCCATGGGGTCGCTAAGAGTCAGACACGGCTGAGCGACTTCACTTTCGCTTTCCACTGTCATGCATTGGAGAAGGAAATGGCAACCCACTCCAGTGTTCTTGCCTGGAGAATCCCAGGGACAGGGGAGCCTGGTGGGCTGCCATCTATGGGGGTCACACAGAGTCGGACACGACTGAAGTGACTTAGCAGCAGCAGCAGCAGCAATGTGCAAATTACAGTCTATAGAATGGGGATGGGAGAGGTCATATCAAGAATGTCATATCCACATTTTTAGCAGATTTCTTTGTAGAGGCAGTGATATGAGGCAGTCTAAGAAATTGACCTTGATAGGGCTGGCCATCCAAAATGCATCAAAACAAGGCCAGGAGCAAAGAGGGTCCATCATTTGACTTCTGGTGACCCTAATTACTTATAAAATAATGAAATCCAAATGTATAATTTCAGATTCAGGATAGGATAGTTGTTCTAGTAGAATGGATGTTTGTGGTTCAGCTGGGAAAGAATTCACCATGCAACGCGGGAGACCTGGATTCGATCCTTGGGTTGGGAAGATCCCAGAAGAGGAAGGCTACCCACTCCAGTTTTCTGGCCTGGAGAATTCCATGCACTGTATAGTCCATGGTGTTGCAAAGAGTTGGACACAACTGAGAGACTTTCACTTCACTTCACTTCAACACTACTAATACATTGGCTAGAAGTGCAAGAAATCAGTCAGATCCAGTTGTGATATATGAATAATTGGCAAAGAGACTTTCTGTAACATTTTTTCTTAATCATATCTTAATAATCAGTGATTATTATTTTTAAAAAATACTTTTTTTGGTCACACCATATGGCATGCAGGATCTGTTCCCCGACCAGAGATCAAACCTGTGTCCCTTGCGATGATAGCTTGGAGTCTTAACCATGAGACCATCAGGGAAGTCCCAAAAATTCATTCAATAAAGAATTGCTGGATGAATGAATGGATTTCATGGGGATCGTGATATTGTTAGAGTCTGTGGTGGGGCATTCTATGGTTTTCCTTGCTATTAGGATGGTCAGCAAAAGTGTTTTAAGAAGGAACTTTGCCATACCTCTAGGAATCTATGTTAGGAAATCTACATAGATTTATAAATATATACACCATGTGTAGATAGTTTTGCTTTTCTGATGTATTTTTCCCTGGATGGCTCATCTACAAGGAAGTGTCGTTCATTTTGCATCCAATCCTTCCATCAGTATCCTTAAAACTGAGAAATAAATTTTTTTTCAGTGTATTGTTGATGAGTTTGAATACTAACATGTCACTCTTAACCAATGATATTTACTTAGTGAAAAGCTCCTGTTGTATCAATATGGATGATTTTATTCAATGAAGGGTGTGGCTTTGCCATAAAACATTTTGAATTTGAAAAATCTGATGTCTCCATCCCGTTTGCGCTGACTGATGCCTGTGCTACTGAGTTCTCAATACTTCTGGTGGCATGATTATCTCCCGCTTCACTGTTGGTAGGAAAACTATTTTTCTGTACACATCCTTTCCCTAGACGATAGCTTTGGTGATTAGAGAGTACTGGTCTAAACACTGAACAAGCACCTCAGACTTTTTTTCTGAGAGTAAAAGCAGGGGCACTTCAAGAGATGTTACTAGTGAGTAACTGCTCTGACTAAGCTTTGACAGATGATTGCTTTCATTGGCTGCTATTTGGGTTCACACTATCAGCAGGAACCAGAAATGTGATTCTCTTCTGACCCTCAATTTTAGCAGAGAATGCACACTGCAGAAGCTTATGGAGGGGAAAATAGGATTAGGAAATACCACAGTAGTAGTAGCAATATAATCAACATTCTCGACTAAAGATATTTTCCATTTTAAAATATCCCTGAGTGTTGGTTTTTTTTTAACACCACAGTAAAAGTGCACTCTCAAACATATTTTGGTTTCGAGAAGATACAAACAGTAGTGTGTAATGTTCTCAGGACTCAACATAAAACACTGCGTAGGAGAAGTTATATTCTCTTCACATTAGGCCAAGTGACTTACCTACCACTCAGATTTTTTAAGAATGAGATGAACTGTATGTCTTGCTTTTTGTATTGAAGCAAATTAAACTTTGTTCTTAAACAGGACAGTGATTTTTTTAAACATCGAGCACACATTTTAAAAATATTTTCTTTTTATTTCATCTGAATTTGTATTTAAGGAAAGAATATTTTCTTACAGTGTAACTTGTTTTTATAACCCTCAGAACATCAAAAGTCTTTGAAATGATAAAAGCAAATACCTTTTTCAGTTTTTATTTTTAATTTTTGATGCATCAAAAGTCCTTTGAATTTGTTTCCATTTTCTTAAATTTATCTGAAAGTAATATGTACCCTCAGACAAGAAGAGTTATAAACATGTCTGCATTAATGGTTCCCATCAAAAAAGAAACAGTTCTGGAAAAGTTGCAGTATTCTAAATTTTCTTACCAAGAAGAAAAATTGTACATATTCCAAATTCATGTTAATTACCTGTTATTAAAGCCTTAGATGCCAAATGTCTTGTGAATTCAGTATGTATTTCCATCTAGACCTATATCTATGCCTCTATAACATTTGGTATATTGACAAACTCTTTATATCTGTTACATCAGCAATTCAAATTTCTGCTTATTTAAAATAAATAAAAAAGCTGCCCAGAGCGCCATCTAAATGGCTAGTACTGTCATTTCAGTTTACTGTGCAAGGTGGAGTGAAGGGGTTCCACTTAGGGATAGCAGAGTTTCAGGGTACTCAACATGCTCAGATGATTATTTCCTTAAAAATAGATTCTTGGTAGTTATCACACGAGGTTGAAATGATATGTTTACAAGAGCATATACCAAAATTGTCATGAATTCTTCCTAAATCTCTGTCCAGTATAAAAACATATCGAGGATGGTCCAGTGTTTAAGAATCCACCTTGCAATGCAGGGGACTTTGGTTCGATCCCTGGTCAGGGAACTAAGATCCCAGATGCTGCGAAGCAAGTAAGCCCAGGTGCCACAACTTCTGAAGCCTGCAATGACTACTGAGCCCGCGCACCACAACTAGGGTTCATGTACTACATGGAAAGATCCCAGTGTGACACAAAAAAGACCCCATGTGCCTACATTAAGACTTGACACAGTGAAATGAATATTTAAAAAATATACCCAGGAATCAGGAGATTAAATAGCAAGTATTGTGCCGAGAGTATGGACTTTGGAGTCAGACAGACATGGATTTGGACCCCAGATCTGTCCCTTGGTAAGTTAATGTTTGTGAGTCTCTGTTCTGCCATCTTTAAAATATAGTATCATCTTTATAAATTAAATTAGAAAATGTATATAAAATTCTTATTAGAGTATCTGGTATATCAAATCTGCTATAAATATTAATATTTCCTACCTTTTAGAAACCTGAATTAAATTAAAATAACTTTCAGTTCAGTTCAGTTCAGTCGCTCAGTCGTGACCGACTCTTTGCGACCCCATGAATCACAGCACGCCAGGCCTCCCCGTCCATCACCAACTCCCGGAGTTCACTCAAACTCATGTCCATCGAGTTGGTGATGTCATCCAGCCACCTCATTCTCTGTCGTCCCCTTCTCCTCCCACCCCCAATCCTTCCCAGCATCAGAGTCTTTTCCAGTGAGTCAACTCTTCTCATAAGGTAGCCAGAGTATTGGAGCTTCAGCTTTAGCATCAGTCCTTCCAATGAACACCCAGGATCGATCTCCTTTAGAATGGACTGGTTGGATCTCCTTGCAGTCCCAGGGACTTTCAAGAGTCTTCTCCAGCACCACAGTTCAAAAGCATCAATTCTTCGGTGATCAGCTTTCTTCACAGTCCAACTCTCACATCCATACATGACCACGGGAAAAACCATAGCCTTGATTAGATGGACCTTAGTTGGCAAAGTAATGTCTCTGCTTTTTAATATATTATCTAGGTTGGTCATAGCTTTCCTTCCAAGGAGGAAGCGTCTTTTAATTTCATGGCTGCAATCAGCATCCGCAGTGATTTTGGAGCCCAAAAAATAAAGCCTGACACTGTTTCCACTGTTTCCCCATCTATTTCCCATGAAGTGATAGGACAGATGCCATGATCTTTGTTTTCTGAATGTTGAGCTTCAAGCCAACCTTTTCACTCTCCTCTTTCACTTTCATCAAGAGGCTTTTGAGTTCCTCTTCACTTTCTGCCATAAGGGTAGTGTCATCTGCATATCTGAGGTTATTGATCTTTCTCTCGGCAATCTTGATTCCAGCTTGTGCTTCTTCCAGCCCAGCGTTCCTCATGATGTACTCTGCATAGAAGTTAAATAAGCAAGGTGACAATATACAGCCTTGACATACTCCTTTTCCTATTTGGAACCAGTCTGTTGTTCCATGTCCAGTTCTAACTGTAGCTTCCTGACCTGCATACAGGTTTCTCAAGAGGCAGGTCAGATGGTCTGCTATTCCCATCTCTTTCAGAATTTTCCACAGTTTGTTGTGATCCACACAGTCAAAGGCTTTGGCATAGTCAATGAAGCAGAAATAGATGTTTTTCTGGAACTCTCTTGCTTTCTCCATGATCCAGCAGATGTTGGCAATTTGATCTCTGGTGCCTCTGCCTTTTCTAAAACCTGCTTGAACATCCGGGAGTTCACGGTTCACATATTGCTGAAGCCTGGCTTGGAGAATTTTGAGCATGACTTTACTTGCGTGTGAGATGAGTGCAATTTTGTGGTAGTTTGAGCATTCTTTGGCATTGTCTTTCTTTGGGATTGGAATGAAGACTGACCTTTTCCAGTCCTGTGGCCACTGCTGAGTTTTCCAAATTTGCTGGCATATTGAGTACAGCACTTTCACAGCATCATCTTTCAGAATTGGAAATAGCTCAGCTGGAATTCCATCACCTCCACTAGCTTTGTTCTTAGTGGTGCTTTCTAAGGCCCACTTGACTTCACATTCCAAGATGTCTGGCTCTAGATGAGTGGTCACACCATTGTGATTATCTTGGTTGTGAAGATCTTTTTTGTACAGTTCTTCTGTGTATTCTTGCCACCTCTTCTTAATATCTTCTGCTTCTGTTAGGTCCACACCATTTCTGTCCTTTATCGAGCCCATCTTTGCATGAAATGTTACCTTAATATCTCTAATTTTCTTGAAGAGAGATACTGTAATAAAGCAAATCCTTTATATACATTATTACAATCATTAAAATAGATTCCTAAAAAAATTATGATTGAGTCTATTAGCAATTGAGTCGGGAACTCAAAGTAACTTAAACTTTCTCCTTTAGTAACAGTATGCGTGTTCAGTCACTAAGTCATGACCGACCCTATGTGATCCTATGGACCACCTGCCAGGCCCCTCTGTCCAAAGGATTCTCCAGGCAAGAATACTAGAGTGGTTTGCCATTTCCTCTTCTAGGGTATCTTCCTGACCCAGGGATCGACCCCTGGTCTCCTGCATTGCACGCAGATTCTTTACCATCTGAGCCACCAGGGAAGCCCTAATAATAGTATAATATAAGTAAAACCAGTAGAGGTATAGCCAATAATATATATAATAATATCTAATAATAGATATTTATTGGGCATTATGGGTCATGTGTTTTGCTACATGAAGTATTGGTCAATTTTTAAAACAATCTCATGAGGCAAACACTACTATTATCCCTATTTTGGGAAGGTTCAGTAACTTGCTCAAGGTCACACAATTAGTAAGTGGCAAGCCTGGGACTTGAATTTCGGTCTCTATGACTTCAAGTGTGTGCCTAAATGAAGGTATGGCAGTGAACATAGGGTATTAAGAGTTGAAAAGAATTGGAATTCCTGAGTGTTTGCATGGTGGCCTAAAGGAGAGAGTGGAGTCAAATTAGTGCATCACTCATGGTTCCTTTCTGGGTAGAACAGTTGCAAGTAACAAAAACCCTTACGAGTTAACTTAAGCTCCTCCATAGAATTTACTGTCAGGTTCCAGTGATGACCCACAGTTCACAAAGCCAGGAATGCAGCTGCTGTAGGAACACAGGGAGTATTCCTTTCTCTTCTCTGAACATCTGGTTCACTTATGTCTATGCAGATAGGCTTCCTTGGTGCCCAACTTGCATGGGACAATTCATCACTGGTCCTCAGCTCCCAAATTTGCCTACTTCAAGTTCAGCTACATACAGAAACATTCTCTTTTTCTCTCCTAATTCAAAGGGAATCAAGCTGACCCAGTTGGAGTCAGGTGCCCCCAGACCAAGAAACTGTTGCCAGGGCTGCAGAGTTATTTATATAACACAGACTTGACCTCTGGGAAACAATCCAGGGCTAGGAGAAATCCCCAAAGAAGAGGTCTAGGTGACAACTTCATGTGTGGCCACCACCGTGGCATTCATGAAGAGGAATGTCCAGGGTCCTAGACAATGGTGATATCAAGGAGGCAGTGAGCCGTTGTTTTCATTTCAGGAGCATTTATCTTAAGGATGGTGAAACGTTTGCATTAACGGTTAGCTGGAAATAGTTTTATGTTTTAAGACTTTCTGTCTTAGAGACATCATTTGGTACAGAGTCCAAAATCTGTTCCTGGGTATCAAATGTATCAACTCTGTACATCATCAAAGATAAGATAATATCCATTCTATATTGTCCCCTCTTAAATCTAGATTGACTCCAAAAAGTTTGAAGTTCAGGTAATAGGGTGCTGTGGTGTGCTGGGGTACTCAACACATTAATTCTGGGGGAAAACTTCATGGGTGTGGCAGCATTTTTTAAAACTTGCCATTTCATAGTTGTAAGCATTTTTTATTTTCTAAGCTTGAGACTTAAACTTACCTATGGAACAGACAGTTTCTTTGTTTTGGGAAAAGCTATACTGAAAAGTAAATTAAGTTCTTTCCCATTGTTCTTGGGGAAAAAATGTAATGCAAAGGAGTTATTCAGGAACAGATGCATCCAACAGAGCAGCTTTGTTTAGTAAAATAAACTGGGTATACTTTTCAGGAAACTCGTGTCTTTACCCCTGATATTTTCTCTAAAAATGGGCTGTAGGCCTCCATTCTGACCACCTTTGGGCCTATCACGTGCCATGGTCAAAAAAACAGACATGATTGAGCGACTTTCACTCACTTGTATGTTTCTTGGTATTCTTATGTTCTGACAAAACTCCGATGGGAAAAATACTTTATGCTGGTTTCATGTGGAACTCTGAACAGGACAATTCAGTTCTGTACTTCCTGGAGGCTTCCCTGGTGGCTCAGAGGTTAAAGCATCTGCCTGCAATGCAGGAGACCTGGGTTCGATCCCTGGGTCGGGAAGATCCCCTGGAGGAGGAAATGGCAACCCACTCCAGTATTCTTGCCTGGAGAATCTCATGGATGGAGGAGCCTGGTGGGCTAAAGTCCACAGGGTCACAAAGGGTCGGACACGACTGAGTGACTTCACTCACTTCCTGGAGGCACAGCCTGGCACTGCAGTAAGACTTCCACAGTGAAAAAGAAGTGTTCCAACAGCGTGCTTTGCTGTTGAAGATAGTAATAGTTAGAAACTTATTCCCAGAGGTAGAGATGCTACAGAAAGCACAGGAAGGTTTTTTAGGGTATTTAGAACAGGGGAAATATTGCCGTAAAATAGTGGTTGATAAGAAAGATGAAAGTGAAAGGGGGGAAATTGAAGCCTGAGTAGCAGGTTCAAATATTCATTATTAACCAGGCCTTGAAACAGTCTATAGTTAATCAAGAAGAAATTAAAAACCAAGGACCTGGAAAGCCCCCAGTATTTTAAGGGATGAGGGATTGTAAATATAGCTATTCAAGCTGGAAGGACAGGTTTAAGAATCCCAGAAGATACGGAGATAAAATCCAACCGCAAACTGAGGCACTCCCCGATATTTACTGGCTTAGTATTGGAAGAGGACGCCATACTCAGTGCCCAGAAAACAAATAGTTTTGGAGGGGGAACAGTTCTCTTTGTTTGGGTAAATAAATTTGTAACTTCAGGAAAGAAATAATGAACTGCTAAATCAGAATGTTATAGCTTAATATTTTTTATTAAATCTAAGAACATATTTAATAACAAGGTTTGTAATCAAGCCACTTTTGTGTATTCTGTTTGTGTCTTAGGCTTAAGAGGATTTGAGTTCCTAAATGTAAAGATCTGTGTTTATTAGATATATAAAATTGCCTATGAGAAAGACTTTTCTAGCTTTTTATACTGACTTGTCAGGTGGTTTTTTTGTCATTCTAATTTAGAATGTTTGAGAGAATCTGATTAATTAAATGTGTAAATAACTGAATATTTATAAGAGTTGTCAAATATAAACAATAAATGAGCATCAATCAAAGAAGAAGTATAACTGATTGTTCTTATTTTGGTATAAAAATTCATAATAAAAATGGATTTTAAAAGGTATATTTTATTAAACTGAATATTAATCAAATTATAAGCAATTACAACTATGTTTTTCTGGATGCAAAAGCCCTTTTGGATAATAAAAGCTTACTTGAACCTCAAGTGGCTCATGGCTCTACTACTCCCTTGCTTGTGACTTTGAGCAAGTTACTCAACCTCATTGTTTCTTTTTCCTGTCTTTAATACGGAGATAATATTTCCGTATTATTTTGCAGGGCTGTTAAGAGGCTCAAATGAGGTATAAGAAAGCCCTTAGAACAATGTTTGGCATATACTAGGTGCTCAATAATTGAATATTATTCTATTACTGTGAATGTTAGGATTAAAAAATCTCAGTATACAATAAATAAATATAGCTCCACATCTCTGCTCTGATTCTTCTTCTCAGGTACTTGGCTTTTGAGACTCAACTATTATAACATTCTTTTACTTGAATAGTTTAAAATCATTTGTATTGTAGAGAGTTGGACTGTGAAGAAAACTGATCGCCGAAGAATTGATGCTTTTGAACTGTGGTGCTGGAGAAGACTCCTGAGAGTCCCTTGGACTGCAAAGAGATCCAACCAGTCCATTCTAAAGGAGATCAATCCTGGGTATCCATTGGAAGGACTGATGCTGAAGCTGAAACTCCAATACTTTGGCCACCTCATGTGACGAGTTGACTCACTGGAAAAGAGTCTGATGCTAGGAGGGATTGGGGGTGGGAGGAGACGGGAACGACAGAGGATGAGATGGCTGGATGGCATCACCGACTCAATGGACATGAGTTTGAGTGAACTCTGGGAGTTGGTGATGGACAGGGAGGCCTGGCATGCTGCGATTCATGGGGTTGCAAAGAGTTGGTCATGACTGAGTGACTAAACTGAACAAAATCCTTAAAAGAAAAACAGGTACATGTCTCTGTAGGGGCATTTGTACATGATGGTGATAGGGTCACCATAGGAAACTTGTAAAACAGCAGTCCCTAACATTTTGGCAGCAGGGACCAGTTTAGTGGAAGACAACTTCTCCACGGATGGCAGTAGTTGTTCAGGAAGTAATGCAAGCAATGGGGAGTGGCAGATGAAGCTTAGCTCAAGCACCCAGGGCTCATCTCCTGCTGTGCAGCCCAGTTCCTAACAAGATTTGGAGACCCCTGCTGAACAAATGATATAAATATTTGATTTCACAGGTAAAGTTAAGGATCGCTGCTATGTTCACTGGTTGCCAACAATTTGGTTAAAGCATGTGATAGCTATTGTAAATTATATGGCAAAATCAGGTGTGGGAACTTATGTCAAAGCTGAATTCCATTTTGATTTAGCAAGAGGCAATCGCACCATCCCTATAGTTTTGCTTTTCCTGAATATTGTATATTTAGAATCATGTAGTGTGTAGCCTTTTCTCCAGACTGGCTTCCTTAGTTTATCAGTAAGCTTTTAAGATTCATTCATGTTTTTTCATAGCATGACAGCTCATTTCTTTTCACTGCTGAAAATATTTTTTTTTTTTTACTGTGGATGTACTGCAGTTTATTCATTCACCTAAGGAAATCTTGGTTACTTCCTGGGAAAGGTTGGGGGTGGGAGGAGAAGGGGACAACAGAGAATGAGATGGCTGGATGGCATCACCGACTCTGTGGACATGAGTTTGAGTGTACTCCGGGAGTTGGTGATGGACAGGGAGGCCTGGCGTGCTGTGATTCATGGGGTCACGGAGAGTCGGACACGACTGAGCGACTGAACTGAACTGAATTGACTGAAATCTACTGTAAGGGCTTCCCTGGTGGTTCAGTGGTAAAGAATCTGCCTGCAATGGAGGAGTGAAAGATCTAGTCACTCAGTCACGTTGGTCTCTTTGCTATTCTATGGACCTGGAGCCCAGCAGGCTCCTCTGTCTATGGAATTCTCCAGGCAAGAATACTGAAGTGGGTAGCCATTCCCTTCTCCAGGGAATCTTCTTGACCCAGTGACTGAACCGGGTCTCCTGCATTGGAGGAAGATTCTTTACTGTCTGAGCCACTAGGGAAGCCTGCAATGGAGGACACACAGGTTCAATCCCTGGGTAGGCAAGATCCCTGGAGAAGGGAATGGCTACTCACCCCAGTATTTTTGCTTGGAAAATTTCATGGATAGAGGAGCCTAGTGGGCTCTAGTCCGTAGGGCCATGAGGAGTCATACCAGACTTAGCAACTAAACAACAACAGACAAGCTGTATTCTTGGTTCATCCTTTCCTGTACAAGAAAGGCAGAAAGAGTTAACAGGGAACTGCAAGGAGATCCAACCAGTCCATTCTAAAGGAGATCAATCCTGGGTGTTCACTGGAAGGACTGATGCTAAAGCTGAAACTCCAATAATTTGGCCACCTCATGTGACGAGTTGATTCACTGGAAAAGACTCTGACGCTGGGAGGGATTGGGGGCAGGAGGAGAAGGGGACGACAGAGAATGAGATGGCTGGATGGCATCACCGACTCGATGGACATGAGTTTGAGTGAACTCCGGGAGTTGGTGATGGACAGGGAGGCCTGGCGTGCTGTGATTCATGGGGTCGCAAAGAGTCGGACACGACTGAATGACTGAACTGAACTGAACTGAATAATATATAGCCACATCCTACGTTCTACCCACATCAGAAAATCTTTGTTCTACTAGAAATTGGAACGACATGGGAGGAGGGAGATAGGTTGCTATCGGATATCAAAGAGCAAGTTAAACTTGCTATTTGTGTAATGGTTAATGCGGCACTGTAACTCAGGTAGACAATTTATTAAGTCTGAAGAAGGTAGAGAGTGTAGTTAGCATAAATCCGTGGTTAAGAGACTCATGGAATATGGGAATCACGAACTCTGTCACTTGATGGTTGCTTATTTTGAATTAGTAGTCCATTTGTTACTACCAAATCATAGAATCAGCTGACATTTCACCTGTTTCAAGTTACCCACATCCTTCCAATACAGCTTCTCAACAAGACTCATTTGATTTTACTTTTCATAAGACTCCCAGGGAAGAGATTTTATGACTTCCCTTGTTAGTGCTTTCATAGCTGTCAGCCCACATCACCAGTAAATCTTTCCTGGTGTCTCTTAGGAAATCCCCTGAAAATTAATGAGTAACTAAATCTTGCTCCTGAGTGGGAGGAAATGATAATGAAATACAAGTCTGCTGAACCAAAAGTGAATGGAGCCTCAGTTTGTTATTTGATGTCTGAGCTTCCAGCGGTAGTGAAGCAACTCTGTAGGTGAGTCAAAGACTAGGAGGAGATGTGGTTGGCCCTGAACCACCCCCTTTGTTTCAGGGAGAGTCAAATGGAACTGTGCCAGGGAGTATTAATGTAAACAGAACCTCAGCTCTCTCTGGAACCCTTTAGAAAATTGGAGACAGCCATGGATATTGTATTCATCATTAAAAAATGTCATTGTAGAGAGATCTTAAGGAATACTCCCTCATTTTTAAATGAATATTTTAATGACTACTTTGAAATTATAACAAATAGTTCAGACTGGAATGGCTTATTAAAAAGTCAGGTTGTTGAGTCAGGGTTGGGGCAGATGGGACTGCTTTAGAAATGGCTGCGGTGGTGACATTGTAAGTAATGGCCATTAAGTTAAGGAAAATAAGGAAATACTCCAATGTATCTTCAAATGGAAGCTACTCATGGGGGAGAAAAAGATCAGATAAGAATAGAGATTGAAAATCAAGCTAAATCACTCCAGTTTTCTTGCCTGGAAAATTCCATGGGCAGAGGAGCCTGGCAGGCTCCATGGGGCCGCAAAGAGTCAGACACAACTGAGTGACTGAGCACAAATTCAGGTTATGTAACTCTCGGTAACTTAGTTAGTGGTGGAGAAGTGTTAAACAGCTATTGAAACACTCGAGAAAATGTCCAAGAGAATTATTGCAGTTCCTCTGCAGGGCTGGAGGAATAATGGATTGGACTAGGCCAGAAAAATTAGAGGGCAGAAGTTTAGTCTATAAAGAACTCTAGAATAAGGCCAAGGGACAGATGATTTAAGCAGTCTTAATGCGAGCAGGGTTTCGGGTGGAGTGAGGAAAAAAGACAGGCAAGATCTAAGTGTCAAGAGCTTAGCTCCAGGGACTTCCTTGGTGGTCCAGTGGTTAAGACTCCATGTTCCGAGGAGCAGCAGATAGGGGCCCAGGTTTGATCCCCGGTAAGGAAACTGGATCCTGCGTGCTGCAACTAAGACCTGGTTTAGCCAAAAAAAAAAAAAAAAAGACAACTAATTCTTTTTTAAAATTATTTTTTAATTGGACTATAATTGCTTTACAATGTTGTGTTAGTTTCTGCAGTACATCATGAATCAGCTATAAGTATACATACATCCCTCTCTCTTGAGTCCCCTCCTACTTCCCCATTCCATCCCTCTCAGTTCAGTTCAGTTCACTTCAGTTGCTCAGTTGTGTCCGACTCTCTGTGAACCCATGGACTGCAGCATGCCAAGCTTCCCTATCCATCGCCAACTCATAGAGCTTGCTCAAACTCAAGTCCATCGAGTCGGTGATGCCATCCAACCATCTCATCCTCTGACGTCCCTGTCTCCTTCTGCCTTCAATCTTGCAGCATCAGGGTCTTTCCCAATGAGTCAGTTCTTTGCATCAGGTGGCCAAAGTATTGGAGTTTCAGCTTCAGCAACAGTCCTCCCAATGAATATTCAAGACTGATCTCCTTTAGGATTGACTGGTTTGATCTCCTTGCAGTCTAAGGAACTCTCAAGAGTCTTCTCCATCCCCACAGTTCAAAAGCATCAATTCTTTGGTGCTCAGCTTTCTTTATAGTCCAACTCTCACATCCATACATGACTACTGGAAAAAACATAGCTTTGACTAGACAGACCATTGTTAGCAAAGTAATGTCTCTACTTTTTAATATACAGTCTAGGTTGGTCATAGCTTTTCTTCCAAGGAGCAAGCATCTCTTAATTTCATGGCTGTAGTCACCATCTGCAGTGATTTTGGAGCCCAAGAAAATAAAGTCTGTCACTGTTTCCATTGTTTCCCCATCTATTTGCCTTGAAGTAATGGGACCAGATGCCATGATCTTAGTTTTCTGAATGTTGAGTTTTAAGCCAAATTTTCCAATCTCCTCTTTCACTTCCATCAAGAGGCTCTTAGTTCTTCTTCACTTTATGCCATAAGGTTGGTGTCATCTGCATATCTAAGTTTATTGATATTTCTCCCAGCAATCTTGATTCCAGCTTGTGCTTCATCCAACCTGGCATTTCACATGATGTACTATGTATATAAGTTAAATAAGCAGGGTGACCCATCCCTCTAGATCATCACAGAACATTGAGCTGAGCTCCCTCTGTAATACAGCAGGTTCCCATTAGCTGTTTTACACATGGTAGTTTATATATATATATATATATATATATATTCCTAGGTGGCTCACTGGTAAAGAATCAGCTTGCCAACGCAGGAGACACAAGAGACACTTGTTTGATCCCCATGTCAGGAAGATTCCCTGGAGTAGGAAATGGCAACCCACTCCAGTATTCTTGCCTAGAAAATTCCATGGACAGAGAAGCCTGGCGGCCTACACTTCATGGGGTTGCAAAGAGTGGGACATGACTGAGCACTGCAAGCTTGCCATATAAAAAGCATAGCTCCAGTTCAAGCCCCAGGTTCGGGTTTCAGTCTTAGCAAAGGCAGTGAGGACAACAGCCCAAAGTTCTAAGTGGCAGAGAATCAGCACAGAAGCAGACAAGCAGGAGAGAGCCACCTCAGTGTGTGAGTGCTAAGTCACTTCAGCTGTGTCCAACTCTTTGTGACCCTATGGACTGCGGGCCTCCAGGCTCCTCTGGTCTTAAGGTGCTTTGGTGCAAATTAGTGAAAGTCACTCCTTCTCCCAGGAGGTGTTGCTCAATGTCAAGTCTCAAGTGTTGGTGTGAGCGAATTGTAGGCTGATGTCAGCTCCCAACAACCAGGGCACTCATGTGGGATCTGCTACACAAATGTGCACAGTGGCTCTCTGAAAGCAGTCACATTAGTGTACCAGTGCATCACTGGTTTTCATTCTGGGCCCCCATTGCATACTCACTGATTCAGAGTTTCTGGGGTAGGGTCCTGGAACCTGTATTTTATTCCTTAAAGTAAAAAAAGTATTATATATGTGTAAATTATGTATATAATTATACATAAATCTGTATATAAATATATACATATATATTATATATGTGTACATATATATATATATATAAAGTGTATCTTTTGTGTGCAAAAATAGTACCTGCCTATCGAAATCAAAATGAAATAAAAGTATACATGAAGACAAAACTGAAAGCCTACCTTCTCTTTTCTTCCCCTTTCTACCCCACTCCCAACTCCCTAGGATTAGCCATTCCTTATAGATTTTGTTTGTGCATATAGAAATGTATTCATGTTATCTGTGTTAACGTCTCATATGGGATTTAAAAAGTTGTGAAATAATATTCACAAAGTTGGAGGAAGGCATGGCAACCCACTCCAGTATTCTTGCCCGCAGAATCCCCACGGACAGAGAAGCCTGGCAGGCTGCAGTCCATAGGGTCGCACAGAGTTGGACACGACTGAAGTGACTTAGCTCTCATTCACCAAGTTTCTCTATGAATTTTCCACTCCTCTCATCATGAAGAGAAGCTTTGCCTACTCGGAACTCAGGTTTTTGGTTGTAGAGGTGAAGAAAATGAGCTAAAAGAAACAGAATTGGAAGGAGCCTGAGATGATTATATCAGTCAGAATCCTCGTGGGAAACAGATGGCACACTCAGGCTGGGGCATTGAAAAAAAGTTTGATTGAAGGATTGTTTACAGAGGGGTGGGCAGGGTTTAAAGGAGCTATCCAGAGGTGCGGAAGTACCCCAGGGCTAATAACACCTGTGAGCTGCTACCTCCTCCAGCCTCCTGCGGCAAGGAGTGGGGGCTGCCGCTGCTGCTGCTGAAACCCAGGCTGACAACTCAGCAGGGAGGGACCCTAGGGGAAAAAGAACTTGACCTCACTCTCCTCCCTTCCTTCTACTTCCTGCCAAGGCTCCCCACTGGCCCCTCGCAGTTGGAAGCCAGAAGACAAAGGGGCCTGGTGATATCATCCGTTTAGGTCAGCCTCAGAGCAGGCCACAAAGCAGGATAGCGGAGGAGGCTGGAGAGGCTGGGGGATGTCCAGCACCACATGTTTCTGAAAATATATATCTTAGCAGGCAGGAAGAGCAGTGGGAAACACTGCCAGAGCCCTTCAGACAAAGGAAAAGAGGGGTTGGGGTATTTAGAGAAAGCAGATCACTATGCTGTTGCTGCTGCTGGTGAGTGTGTGTGAGAGAGAGAGAAAGTGAGAATCGCTCAGTCATGTGGGACTATTTGCGACCCCAAATACAGTCCATGGAATTCTCCAGGCCAAAACACTGGAGTAGGTAACCTTTGCCTTCTCCGGGGGATCTTCCCAACCCAGGGATTGAACCCAGGTCTTCCACATTGCAGGCATATTCTTTACCAGCTGAGCCGTCAGGGAAGTCTAAGAGAGGTAAAAGAGATTTCTAAAGAAACTTGCTGTAGATAATAAATTGAATGATCTTAAATGGTTACACAACACTTCCCTAAAGAGTGGGTTTCTTTTTCAAATCTTCTGAAATACTGGTTTATTTTTCTCCATTTTCCCTTTCTCCTTGTTTAGAAATGTACAGATTTTTTTATACAAGGAGGTTCATAATGGCATATTCTTAGATGCAGAGAGAAAAGACTAGGAATAGACATTATACAAAAATGTTCACTGATTTAATTTCTAGAGAGTGATTTTTATTTCTTATTCTGTGAGTTTTAGCATTTTCCTAACTTTTGGCCA
Organism: Moschus berezovskii; assembly: GCF_049115385.1. Taxonomy (NCBI): domain Eukaryota; kingdom Metazoa; phylum Chordata; class Mammalia; order Artiodactyla; family Moschidae; genus Moschus; species Moschus berezovskii. The sequence goes on along the minus strand of NC_142477.1, from coordinate 60,490,750 downwards.
TGAACATGCATTATTTTGCAGTAGCTCAGACTTGGGCCTAGGTCCTTTTCATTTTCTTTATCTGTACTCTTCCTGGGTGATCTTATCCATTCTCATGGGCTTAAATATCATCTATATGATGAAAACTCCCGTATTTCAATTTCTAGCCCTGCTTTCTCTCCTGAGAGACTTATATGCCAGCTGCTCCCTGACATCACCCCTGGGTTGTCTAATAGACAATCTCAAAGTCAACCTGTCTGCAACAGAGGACTTGACTTACCCCTTCTCCCTCTAATTGCCTGACCTCTACTTCCTCAGCCTTGGAGGTTTAAAAATTATATTTTACATAGTCAATCCACACGGTACAAAATGTAAAAGGTACAAAAGGTTAATTGTTATAAAAGTAGTGCCTGTCTTAGCCCAGCTTTTCTTTCTCTGTTCCTTATCTGTCCAGTTTTCCACCCTTAAAACATTGTCTGAGGTTTTCATCTTCTTTATGCATGCAAATATATGTGAATAAACATTTAAAAATTTTATATACTAGTTAGCATTTTTTATCTGCTGCTCAACATCTTGCATTCTCTCTTAATAGCCCCTCTTGGAGATATTTCTCTACCAGTATAGATACAACTGTTCATTCTTTTTAACACCTACATAGATGGTACCATGGGCTTCCCAGGTGGCGCCAGCAGTAAAAAACCCACTAACCAGTGCAGGAGGCCTGAGAGACGTGGGTTCCATCCCTGACTCAGGAAGATCCCCTGGAGAAGGGCATGGCAACCCACCCCAGTATTCCTGCCTGGAGAATCCCATGGACAGAGGAGTCTGGCAGGCTACAGTTCATAGGGTTGGACGTGACTGAAGCTACTCAGCAGGCAAGCAGCATTCCATTATGTGAATAGGGTTAAGTTTTTTTGAACAAGACCTTATCTTGAGGCTAGACTATTTGCATTCCAGTTAACATTATGTGCAATAAAAATTAGACCATTTCAAGCTTCAGTTCAGTTCAGTCACTCAGTCGTGTCTGACTCTCCGCTACCCCATGAATCACAGCACGCCAGGCCTCCCTGTCCATCACCAACTCCCAGAGTTCACACAAACTCATGTCCATTGAGTTGGTGATGCCATCCAGCCACCTCATTCTCTGTCGTCCCCTTCTCCTCCCGCCCCCAATCCGTCCTAGCATCAGAGTCTTTTTTAGTGAGTCAACTCATCGCATGAGGTGGCCAAAGTATTGGAGTTTCAGCTTCAGCATCAGTCCTTCTAATGAACACCCAGGATCGATCTCCTTTAGAATGGACTGGTTGGATCTCCTTGCAGTCCAAGGGACTCTCAAGAGTCTTCTCCAGCACCACAGTTCAAAAGCATCAATTCTTTGGCGATCAGCTTTCTTCACAGTCCAACTCTCACATCCATACATGACCACGGGAAAAACCATAGCCTTGACTAGATGGACCTTGGTTGGCAAAGTAATGTCTCTGCTTTTTAATATACTATCTAGGTTGGTCATAACGTTCCTCCCAAGGAGTAAGCATCTTTTAATTTCCTGGCTGCAATCAGCATCCGCAGTAATTTTGGAGCCCAGAAAAATAAAGTCTGACACTGTTTCCACTGTTTCTCCATCTATTTCCCATGAAGTGATGGGACCAGATGCCATGATCTTTGTTTTCTGAATGTTGAGCTTCAAGCCAACCTTTTCACTCTCCTCTTTCACTTTCATCAAGAGGCTTTTGAGTTCCTCTTCACTTTCTGCCATAAGGGTGGTGTCATCTGCATATCTGAGGTTATTGATCTTTCTCTCGGCAATCTTGATTCCAGCTTGTGCTTCTTCCAGCCCAGCGTTCCTCATGATGTACTCTGCATAGAAGTTAAATAAGCAGGGTGACAATATACAGCCTTGACATACTCCTTTTCCTATTTGGAACCAGTCTGTTGTTCCATGTCCAGTTCTAACTGTTGCTTCCTGACCTGCATACAGGTTTCTCAAGAGGCAGGTCAGATGGTCTGCTATTCCCATCTCTTTCAGAATTTTCCACAGTTTGTTGTGATCCACACAGTTAAAGGCTTTGGCATAGTCAATGAAGCAGAAATAGATGTTTTTCTGGAACTCTCTTGCTTTCTCCATGATCCAGCGGATGTTGGCAATTTGATCTCTGGTGCCTCTGCCTTTTCTAAAACCTACTTGAACATCTGAAAGTTCACGGTTCACACATTGCTGAAGCCTGGCTTGGAGAATTTTAAGCATCACTTTACTAGAGTGTGAGATGAGTGCAGTTATGCAGTAGTTTGAGCATTCTTTGGCATTGCCTTTCTTTGGGATTGGAATGAAGACTGACCTTTTCCAGTCCTGTGGCCACTGCTGAGTTTTCCAAATTTGCTGGCATATTGAGTGCAGCACTTTCACAGCATCATCTTTCAGGATTGGAAATAGCTCAACTGGAATTCCATCACCTCCACTAGCTTTGTTCATAGTGATGCTTTCTAAGGCCCACTTGACTTCACATTCCAAGATGTCTGGCTCTAGATGAGTGGTCATGCCATTGTGATTATCTTGGTTGTGAAGATTTTTTTTGTACAGTTCTTCTGTGTATTCTTGCCATCTCTTCTTAATTTCTTCTGCTTCTGTTAGGTCCATCCCATTTCTGTCCTTTATCGAGCCCATCTTTGTATGAAATGTTCCCTGGGTATCTCTAATTTTCTTGAAGAGATCTCTTGTTTTTCCTATTCTGTTTTTTCCCTCTCTTTCTTTGCATTGATCGCTGAGGAAGGCTTTCTTATCTCTCCTTGCTATCCTTTGGAACTCTGCATTCAGATGCTTATATCTTTCCTTTTCTCCTTTGCTTTTCGCTATTCTTCTTTTCACAGCTATTTGTAAGGCCTCCTCAGACAGCCATTTTGCTTTTTTTTTTATTATACAACTGTTTTGTTTTTTTCACCCACCAATATATTGTGGGCATTCACCTATATTGGTGCACACAGAATTGCCACTTTCTTTTTAATCACAGCCTTCACATTTTATAATATGGATGTGCCATAATTCACCCAACTGCACCTTTGTTTATGAGCACTCAGTTTTCTCCAGTCTTTTGCTTTCATAAGCAATGGTGTGATGGACATCTCCCTCTAATTCCCTGAGGCAGTGTTCAACACATCTTATATCTTTTTCTCTAGAGAACACAGCCAGCCTGCAGTTCACAAGTTCCCCTCTATCATCATAGTACAGGCAGAAGAGTAAATCAGTAGCAAAGAGCCCTCACCGCAGTAAGAATTGCAGGACTGAGCAAATAGAGAAACAATCCCAACATCACAGCTCACTAGTAGCAGACATTTTGAGGAAATGTCTTGGTGAAAAGCAAAGTTATTTCAGAAATCCATTGATGAAGACTTTGTCTGAATTTGTTAAAAATTCTGATTAAAAAATAGACTACCCAAAGTAGGAATTGATTAATTATTTTCTACAATTGGCGTTGGCCAGTACAATTCAAATTCGAATCCTAAATACACACACACACACACATGTATATATTTTCCCCTAAAACTGACTATATTGCAAATCGTATATGGGTCTTATTTTCTGGATTCTCAATTAATCCTGTAAGTTATCTTTAATACAATCCCAAGTTAATTCTCATAGATAATCTTATGAGAACGGGAACACAAGCAATCTTAACTGACAAGTGGAGGTCTGGGCATTTTAGGTCAACCACATGCCTTTGGAAGTGGTGTATTTATAAGACATGTTGCTTTCTGTCAATGGCAGGCATTTTCCATAGGCTGTCAGCTCTGAAAAGGCCTGGTGGCAGTGTTAACTCCCAGTATAGGCAGGCTGGGATTCAAAGACATAAAATCAATTTGTTAGTGGGAGGGTTCTGGGATGCCCAGAGAGGGCTATGGTGCAGAGGAAAATGCTAGGGCATTGAGACAGTTGAAGAATAATTGGAAAGGCTGATTGACTTTAATGGACCTACTCGGGGTACCTTACTTTCCAGGTTAAAAACAGTATTGGACCCAGAGGCTGAGGAAGGAGGACATTAAACAGATCTAATTTTAAATGTTGGAGGACTTCAGGTATAGGAACCTTGCTGGAATATTCTTAGTGGCTTATTTCATTTTGTGGTGTAGTACTTTCTGGAAGACTGTGAGAAAAGCAAGACTTTGATTTTCAGCCTTGAAATAACTATACACAGTTATATACCATACAGATACTGTAGAAGATAAACACATATTCCACCACCTTCCTCTTTTATTATAAAACCCCCAGTTTCTGTAGGTAATTAATCTTTTCCCACTCTACCTCTCATGAAGCCAGTCATAGTAATTCTGTTTCTGTTGCTACTGATTGGTTTAGGAATATCTATGTGATTTGGTTCTGAGCCGTGAGATCTGAGGAGACACTGCCTGGGACATTTCTGAGTCAGGTTTCTTTCTTCTTAAAAAGAGACACAGGAAGAACAGATACAATTGTTCATATATGGCAGCCATCTTGCAACCATGTGGCAGCTCACCTGAAGACAAAGTTGACATGAGGGAATGGCAGAGTTCAGAGCTAGGAAATATCTACATCCATGATGGGACACTGAGCAACTGAATGGAGTAGCCCTGGAGCTGTCTGTTTGTTGATTCCTTATTATGTGAGATAATAAATGTTCATCATTTAAGGCAGTCAAGTCAAGCTTTCTGTTGCTGCTGCTGCTGCTAAGTCACCTCAGTCGTGTCCGACTCTGTGTGATCCCATAGACGGAAGCCCACCAGGCTCCCCCGTCCCTGGGATTCTCCAGGCAAGAATACTGGAGTGGGTTGCCATTTCCTTCTCCAATGTGTGAAAGTGGAAAGTGAAAAGTGAAAGTGAAGTCTCTCAGTGGTGTCCGACCCTTAGCGACCCCATGGACTGCAGCCTACCAGGCTCCTCCATCCATGGGATTTTCTAGGCAATAGTACTGGAGTGGCTTGCCATTGCCTTCTCTGTTTAAAGGCCAACTATCTGATATACTTTCCTGAAGAATCCCTACAAATCACTTGATGGTAGTGTCTCGATAGGAAGTGAAATGAAGGAAATGAAAGGTCTTCTTTACACCCTGCTACAAAATTGTAAACGTGAGTGAAAAGGACTTCCATTATTTGCTAGGGAAAGCTTCAAGAGGTTTCCATAAATTTTAGCATTCTGAAGACAACTGTATGTGCGTGTTATGTATTCGTGATTTAAAATCTAATGAGAGCTCTCTTCCTACTTTTGTTTTATCAGTATAAGTGAATGTTTCAAAGCCACTGAAGTCATTATTTCTTGAAAGGGCACTAGATGAAGGAATGAAGATAGCTAATGTCAGTGAGTGCTCACTAAGCCCTGGGCATACGCTAAGTACTTTACGTAAGTTACCTTCATTGTTCTTAAAAACAAACCTATGAAGTAGGTTCTGTTATCATTCTCATTTTTTCCAGGAACGACATTATGGCTGAGAGACTGTATGTAAGTTGCCTAAATTCACAAGTAAGTAGTAAAAACTGAGGTCTGAACCTGGGGTCTCTGTGACTCCAAACCCCAGACACTGAAGCCTTACATGGGGCACAAGGACATATTGGCCACTTTCCAGAATCTTCCTTTGGCTGTTTTCCTTCACAGACCCAGAAGCAATGTCTGGAGGTTCCCTTGTTAGTTATGCAAACAGTCAATCTGGTTACACAATAAAGGAGAGAGGCCAATTCTGGCACTAATTTTAGGGCAAACCACAGATGTCTTTGATGTTTTCATTGTACATGAGAACAGAGCCAGTGATCCGACAGCTGCTGGCAGCTCTGATCAAATATGCAGAATATTAAGGCAGCTTTATCTCAGCGCCTAATTACAGCTGGCACAGAGGAAATTTATTTTGCAAACGGGGAGATGTCAAATGGTATAAATGCAATATATAACCAAATATGATTGCCTCATCCTATTTTCTCAGGGCTGTCCAATTACAGAGCACTTTTTTGGGAAAGTGTTTATTAAATGATGTTCCTCTCAACTTGCATAACCCAACTTTGTATTAAATATTATCGTAACAGCTCAACTACCTTATTGTCTTATACTTCAATTTATTTTCTTCAAATATAAAACACATCCAGCACTTAATTTCAAAAACAAATGTAATTATGACATTCTTGTCTAGTCCAGATTTTTACACCCAAGTCACAAATGTAATAGTAGTAGGGCCATAATTTAATGTCTTTTACTATCAAAAATTTTTTCATATTTTGTAATGACAGAGAAACAGCTTTATAATACCAATAAGGGACAAAGAGCTAATACTTGGCTAACAAATACCCATAATCATAGCTGGAAGAGGCTGACAAACGTGCTTCACATGTTTGGCCAAAGATGCTGCAAGCTGTGTGAGGCTGGAACAAATGCTCCCAGATTTCCTTTGCGGAGGGGCTTGCGGGCCAGCTGTAGGAGAGCCCTCGAGCTATTTTCTCCTTCAGGGTCCATCTCGGCAGTGGAGACCTCCAGGTTGATGCTGTGCCGTTTCAGGGACTGAGTAAAGCAGCGGTACAGAGACTGGGCACTCAGCCTGGGGTGGGAACTCAGAGGGGCGAGCCTCTCAACCTTCCCCCGTCCCTTTCGCTTCAGTGTTGCTCTCTCATAAGCATCTTTAATCCTAGAGTCCATCTCCACATTTCTCAGCATCTGTTTTTTGATAACCCAGCCTGTGACATGGTGTAAACTGAATCACCTTAAAACAGCTCTACTTTTGACCGGGGCAGCGGGGGGAGTGATCTTTCAGCCACTGTTAGAGAGTAGACTACATGCTGCATTGAAGTCCATCGATGACTTTCCTTATTAAATTGCCACATTAAAATTTATCAATCAGTTATATATCAGAATTTAATTTTTCTCAATACACTGAAAGGCATTGCTAAAACAGTATTCCTTTTTCTTTTTAAAAAACTCTTTCTTGACTTCCATGGAGCATCTGACACTCTAAGCCTCTCTCTCCTTAAACCTTTTCCCTTTCATTTAAAAGAAGAAATATACTTCTGACTGCTCCATTTATAATCTGTACTTGCTGCCTGCCTTACAATGCTGTACCCCAAGTTTCTGTTCTTGACCTTTGCTCTTCTCCCTGCACTCACTTCTCCCAGAACACATGGCTTCATCATCTGCGTAGATAATGGTTGTATCCCTTTTCAAGTTTATGATTCAGGCCTTGTTGCTGAGCTCCAGAGCCATATAGCTTCCCCAAACAAATATACCCCCAAATGGAATGTTTTATCTCCACATCCTTCCTTCCCAAACACCCCAAAATGTAAATAACCAACGATGGTTACATATTCATCCTCCAAAAGTCCAGTATCCAGGAATAGTACCACTAGTCACTCACCCTGTTATGTTAGCTTGAATATGGGGAACAGCCTAGACTTCCTCCCATAAACTCAATCCAAGCAGCCCTGAGATGTTAGATTCTCCTTTCTAATCAGCTTGAGTCATTTCACCTCCTTCTTTCCACTGTCTTTCGTCCCCTCTTCCATGGGTGGCTTAAAGTCTCCAAGACTGTCCTATAACCCCTTTTCCTTAAACTCATCCTCTCTTTCTCTACCATCTGATCAACCTATGTCACTGCTGAAAATCTCAGGCGGCCAGCTTAACACACATGATTCTTAATGAAAAGTGAAAGTGAAAGTTGCTCAGTCATGTCCAGCTCTTTGTGACCCTATGGACTAAACAGTCCATGGAATTCTATAGGCCAGAATACTGGAGTGAGTACTTTCGCTTCTCCAGGGGATCTTCCCAATCCAGGAATCAAACCCAAGTCTCCCTCATTGCAGGTGGATTCCTTACCAGCTGAGCCACCAGGGAAGCCCAAGAATACTGGAGTAGCCTATCCCTTTTCCAGAAGATCTTCCTGACCCAGGAATTGAACTAGGGTCTATTGCATTGCAGGCAGATTCTTTACCAGCTGAGCTATCAGGGAAGCCCCACTTAATGAAAAGGGCATTATTTATCTAGTCTAGTTGTCAATCATTCTTCTGGGTCTACCCTGAGTCCTGGGCATAAATGCATCAGATGGTGCCTTAACAAGATGTGGCTCCCTCTGCCTTCTGTTCCCCCTCATGTTGTCTTAAACTAATTCTTCCCCTTAAAACCTCAGCTTCTGCTGAGACCACCTTTGGAAACATCTTCCCAGACCCTCCTCCCCTCACACCTGAGTACATATCTATCAGGGCATTTATCATACTGTGAAGGTACTTGTCCATTCAAACTGGTCCACAAAACTCTTGGACAGAGAATAGGGGTTATACCTTATTGGAGTTTAGTGAAAGTCAAAGTCTCTCAGTCATGTCCAATTCTTTGCGACCCCATGGACTATACAGTCCATGGGAATTCTCCAGGTCAGAATAATGGAGTGGGTAGCCATTCCCTTCTCCAGGGGATCTTACCAACCCAGGGATTGAACCCGGGTCTCCCGCATGGCAGGTGGATTCTTTACCAGCTGTCTTTATATCAGGATATATAGCATAGTGCCTGTCACATAGTAAGCTTCATAGTATGTTTGTGAGCTGCATGGAAACGAATCATATAAAAATGTGTTACTTTTCAGTGAACCATTTTAATGGTAAATCTGTAAAATGCACACACTTATTTGGACATTTTGCCATAGCATATTTTAGAAAAAGTTTTTATCAATATTATGTATTACACACACACACACTGATTAGCAACATTTACATTGGTTTTCACTTTAAAAATTATTTATAACAAAATATGGATATATATAAATTATATATAATATAAAATTATATTAGATTAATTTTATATTATATGCTTATTAGATGCATATGTTATATAATATAAATTATTTCTAAATGTTATGATATCTATATATAATAAAGTATACCTTATATGCCTCATTATTTATTATACATTTTAATATAAATTTATATAGCTATATAATATGCTATAAAATTATATGGAAAAATTTTAAAATATTTATTATAAGTAATTTTATATGTAATAAAAATTATTATAGTATAGTTCTGAAAAGAATCTACATTAGCATCTACACTAGCTAATGATCTACATTGGCTACTAATCTACATGTTGCTAATGAGGACTTTTGAGTAGGTGTAGTGTGTTTTGTGGAGTAGCTGACACACAGTTTCCACCTCTTCAAATTGATTGTCAACATATGGGTAAATAACAATCTGCTGACTTTGAAAAATTAGTTATAATCCATTTTACATAATGCATGCAAAGCATGGCAGGCAATGGCCCATAATTGAAGGATTAGTTATGGGCCTTAGGGTGGTTTTTAAAATTCACAGGCTGATAGAATGTTCCATCCCATATGGACCCAGAATATTCTCATCAGGGAGTTTCCAGTACTCCCTTTCCTCTTACAGAATATGACATGTGCTGGGTACCAGGGGAGAGAGAAGGGCTCCATCCATCAGCCCAGCAGCTGGAGATCTTCCCTGATGATAAGGGGGGCAGGAGGCTGAAAGTGCCTTAGAAGAATCTTATGGGGCCTGAAATGGAACGAATCTTTAAAACCACTTAGGTCAGTTCTAATTTTTCTGCTATCAAAGTCACGCTGCAGCGTCTTCTTGTCTCCTGCCTGAACCTTGCATCCTGCTAAAATTGCTCTATGTGCACTGCTGCCTTCAGATCTTAATGGCTTGCCAGTGTGGAATAAGAGGCTGCCAGGTGACTGTTCTAGCTCTTACATAGCTTTCACTGACTTTCTCTCTTTACTCCCACCTGTCTGCATCCATCTATACCATTTCCTTTCAGCTTCTGTGCCTGCTCTTTTCTCCAGTTACTGCTTTCCTCTCCTGTTTGTCTTGGTCTGATAGAACCCTTTATGAATCTCCCAAAAGGGATCTTTCCAAGCCCCATTTTCACTGGTCTAATTTCAACCAGGCTGTACTGGTTAAGAAGTAGGAGAAAAGAAATTCTTGCTACTAATCCACATGGCCTGGGTAGGGGTGTGTTTTTATGAAATATTCTCATTATTATGAAATGCCTAACAAAGCAGTGATTTGGCAAGCCTGAAGTCACACACTGGGGCTCATAGCAACTTGCTTCTACTAGCAACATGAGGATTAGAAACACTTCCTTGCCAAGTGGCTTTGAATCAGCTAGAAGGTGGGGAACGATGCCTTTTGCAGAGGATGACAAGACTTTAAAGCATTTGTTAATTGTCCAAACCTTTATTTAGCGAGGCAAAATGTACACACATACATTAAAAATATTCCTTGGTTACTTATTAGGCTTTATGTTATTTTTTAAAAGAATGCTTGGTTTTGAGAGTAACACTTATAAGCCACCCCTCAGATATCTTTTCAAAATGAAGCTAAAAGATCATTTTTAAAGAATCAAGATAGCATATTTCTACAGTGATTTAGCTGAATCAAGAATGTGTTTCATTTTTTTTTTGGAAAGGAATCATTGACTAAAATTTAAATTATCTGCTTTCTCTAAATACCCAGAACAATTAAACAGAAAGAAATGGGGAGGGTTTTGCTGGGTATGTGTGGGGGGTGGAGGTGGGGCCTAAACTGAGAATGAAGTTTCTCGGAGAAAACCTACAAAATGGGCCAAGCACACATGGATTGCGTGATATCATTTAGTTGGAGAAGGAGTGCTGAGCATCATGCTGAACTCAGATGTCTTCCCCTAGGAGAAATGATCTCTCTTTTCCTGGAACGTCTGTAGCACTGAGAGTCTATTCCACCCTTTGGCACTTATCTTCTGCTCTCCTGTAACATTATCTCTTTTAGAAAATTTTTAGCTCTTCATTATGACAGTTCTCTTTTTTCACGGCTGATTTACCGAGCCTCTCCATTCATTCCAGGTTGCCTGAGGCAGCTCTGATTTATACCTGTTGCCATGGTGTAATTAATTTTTAATAGTGCCCCTTTCAGTCTCAAAAACATTCCTGGTTTGGATAATAACCTATAAAGTTACCGTAGTCTTATCCTACCTATACCAGAGTCTCCTGTGCAGGAAATAGCACACTCTACTAGCGTGGCAGAGAGGAGCTACCCCACGCCCAAGGTCAGGGGCGGCGACCCAGAGGAGCAACGCCACATCCGAGGAGCCGCGGCTGCGTGGGCACAGGAGGGCTGAGTGGAGCTACTCCACGGTCAAGGTCAGGAGGGATCACTTCGTCCAAGGTAAGGAGCAGTGGCTGCACTTTGCTGGAGCAGCCATGAAGAGATACCCAAGGTAAGAGAAACCCAAGTAAGATGGTAGATGTTGCGAGAGGGCATCAGAGGGCAGACACTGAAATCACAATCACAGAAATCTAGCCAATCTGATCACACAGACAACAGCCTTGTCTAAGTCAATGAAACTAAGCCATGCCGTGTGGGGCCACCCAAGACGGACGGGTCATGGTGGATAGGTCTGACAGAATGTGGTCCACTGGAGAAGGGAATGGCAAACCACTTCAGTATTCTTGCCTTGAGAATCCAATGAACAGTATGAAAAGAAAAATGATAGGATACTGAAAGAGGAACTCCCCAGGTTGGTAAGTGCTCAATATGCTACTGGAGATCAGTAGAGAAATAACTCCAGAAAGAATGAAGGGATGGAGCCAAAGCAAAACCAATAACCAGTTGTGGATGTGACTGGTGATAGAAGCAAGGTCCGAGGCCATAAACGGCAATATTGCATAGGAACCTGGAATGTTAGGTCCATGAATCAAGGCAAATTGGAAGTGGTCAAAAAGGAGAAGACAAGAGTGAACATCGACATTCTAGGAATCAGTGAACTAAAATGAACTGGAATGGGTAAATTTAACTCAGATGACCATTATATCTACTACTGTGGGCAGGAATTCCTTAGAAGAAATGGAGTAGCCATCACAGTCAACAAAAGAGTCTGAAATGTACTTGGATGCAATCTCAAAAACGACAGAATGTTCTCTGTTCGTTTCCAAGGCAAACCATTCAATATCACGGTAATCCAAGCCTATGCCTCAACCAGGAACGCTGAAGAAGCTGAAGTTGAATGGTTCTATGAAGACCTACAAGATTAGAACTAACACCCCAAAAAAGATGTCCTTTTCATTATAGGCGACTGGAATGCAAAAGTAGGACGTTAAGAAACAACTGGAGTAACAGGCAAATTGGCCTTGGAGTATGGAATGAAGTAGGGCAAAGGTTAATAGAGTTTTGCCAAGAGAATGCACTGGTCATAGCAAACACCCTCTTCCAACAACACAAGAGAAGACTCTACACATGGACATCACCAGATGGTCGACACTGAAGTAAGACTGATTATATTCTTTGCAGCCAAAGATGGAAAAGCTCAATAAAGTTAGCAAAAACAAGACCAGGAGCTGACTGTGGCTCAGATCATGAACTCCTTATTGCCAAATTCAGACTGAAATTAAAGAAAGTTGAGAAAACCACTAGACCATTCAGATATGACCTAAATCAAATCCCTTATGATTATACAGTGGAAGTGAGAAATAGATTTAAGGGACTAGATCTGATAGACACAGTGCCTGATGAACTCTGGACGGAGGTTCGTGACATTGTACAGGAGATAGGAACCAAGACCATCCCCATGGAAAAGAAATGCAAAAAAGCAAAATGGCTGTCTGAGGAGGCCTTACAAATAGCTGTGAAAAGAAGAGAAGTGAAAAGCAAAGGAGAAAAGGAAAGATATAAGCATCTGAATGCAGACTTCCAAAGAATAGCAAGGAGAGATAAGAAAGCCTTCCTCAGCGATCAATGCAAAGAAATAGAGGAAAACAATAGAATGGGAAAGACAAGAGATCTCTTCACGAAAATTAGAGATACCAAGGGAACATTTCATGCAAAATGGGCTCAATAAAGGACAGAAATGGTATGGACCTAACAGAAGCAGAAGATATTAAGAAGAGGTGGCAAGAGCACACAGAAGAACTGTACAAAAAAGATCTTCACGACCAAGATAATCACGATGGCGTGATCACTCACCTAGAGCCAGACATCTTGGAATGTGAAGTCAAGTGGGCCTTAGAAAGCATCACTACAAACAAAGCTGGTGGAGGTGATGGAATACCAGTTGAGCTATTTCCAATCCTGAAAGATGATGCTATGAAAGTGCTGCACTCAATATGCCAGCAAATTTGGAAAACTCAGCAGTGGCCACAGGACTAGAAATGTTCAGTTTTCATTCCAATCACAAAGAAAGGCAATGCCAAAGAATGCTCAAACTACTGCACAATTGCACTCATCTCACATGCTAGTAAAGTCATGCTCAAAATTCTCCAAGCCAGGCTTCAGCAATACATGAACCATGAACTTCCAGATGTTCAAGAGGTTTTATAAAAGGCAGAGGAACCAAAGATCAAATTGCCAACATGTGCTGGATCATGGAAAAAGCAAGCGAGCTCCAGAAAAACATCTATTTCTGCTTCATTCACTATGCCAAAGCCTTTGACTGTGTGGATCACAATAAACTGAGGAAAATTCTGAAAGAGATGGGAATACTAGATTACCTGACCTGCCTCTTGAGAAACCTGTATGCAGGTCAGGAAGCAACAGTTAGAACTGTACATGGAACAACAGACTGGTTCCAAATAGGAAAAGGAGTACGTCAAGGTTGTATATTGTCACCCTGCTTGTTTAACTTATATGCAGAGTACATCATGAGAAACACTGGGTTGGAGGAAGCACAAGCTGGAATCAAGATTGCTGGGAGAAATATCAATAACCTCAAATATGCAGATGACACCACCCTTATGGCAGAAAGTGAAGAGGAACTCAAAAGCCTCTTGATGAAAGAGGAGAGTGGAAAAAGTTGGCTTACAGCTCAACATTCAGAAAACTAAGATCATGGCATCTGGTCCCATCACTTCATGGCAAATAGATGGGGAAACAGTGGAAACAGTGGCTGACTTTATTTTTCTGGGCTCCAAAATCACTGCAGATGCTGATTGCAGCCAGGAAATTAAAAGACGCTTACTCCTTGACAGGAAAGTTATGACTAACCTAGATAGTATATTAAAAAGCAGAGACATTACTTTGGCAACAAAGGTCCATCTAGTCAAGGCTATGGTTTTTCCATTGGTCGTGTATGGATGTGAGAGTTGGACTGTGAAGAAAGCTGAGCATTGAAGAACTGATGCCTTTGAACTGTGGTGTTGGAGAAGACTCTTGAGAGTCCCTTGGACTGCAAGGAGATCCAACCAGTCCATCCTAAAGGAGATCAGCCCTGGGTGTTCATTGGAAGGATGATCCTGAAGCTGAAACTCCAATACTTTGGCCACCTCATGCGAAGAGTTGACTCATTGGGAAAGACCCTGATGGTGGGAGGGATTGTGGGCAGGAGGAGAAGGGGACGACAGAGAATAAGATGGCTGGATGCCATCACTGACTCGATGGACATGAGTTTAGGTAAACTCCGGGAGTTGGTGATGGACAGGGAGGCCTGGCGTGCTGCGATTCATGGAGTCACAAAGAGTCAGACATGACTGAGCGACTGAACTGAACTAGGATTCTGAAGAGATCTCAATGAAGGGATTATTCACTGAAGTGTGGTCAGAGTTAAGGGAATAAAGTAAGGATGTTAAGACATCAGGCCTAAAACAAAGGGAGCTAATGATGTTATGGGAGCCCAGGTGAAGGTAGAGCCTTAGAAGAGGGGCAGTCCTAGAGAAGCTCAAGTTTTGGAAGGAATCAAACACTGCAGAACTGGTCAAGAAAGAAAAGCAATTCCCTACAGTTCTGTCTTCCCATTGGTCTCCTGACTATGTGTTCTATTATATCAATTCAATTCAGGTGATCAGTCGGGTCTCACTCTTTGCGACCCCATGAACCTCAGCACGCCAGGCTTCCCTGTCCATCACCAACTCCCGGAGTTCACTCAAACCCATGTCCATTGAGTTGGTGATGCCATACAACCATCTCATCCTCTGTCATCCCCTTCTCCTCCTGCCCTCAATCTTACCCAGCATCAGGGTCTTTTCGAATTAGTCAACTCTTTGCATCAGGTGGCCAAAGTATTGAAGTTTCAGCTTCAACATGAGTCCTTCCAATGAACACGCAGGAATGATCTCCTTTAGGATGGACTGGTTGGATCTCCTTGCAGTCCAAGGGACTCTCAAGAGTCTTCTCCAACACCACAGTTCAAAGGCATCAATTCTTCAGCGCTCAGCTTTCTTCACAGTCCAACTCTCGCATGCATACACGACCAATGGAAAAACCATAGCCTTGACTAGATGGACCTTTGTTGCCAAAGTAATGTCTCTGCTTTTTAATATGCAGTCTAGGTTGGTCATAACTTTCCTTTCAAGGAGTAAGTGTCTTTTAATTTCCTGGCTGCAATCAGCATCTGCAGTGATTTTGGAGCCCAGAAAAATAAAGTCAGCCACTGTTTCCACTGTTTCCCCATCTATTTGCCATGAAGTGATGGGACCAGATGCCATGATCTTAGTTTTCTGAATGTTGAGCTGTAAGCCAACTTTTTCCACTCTCCTCTTTCATCAAGAGGCTTTTGAGTTCCTCTTCACTTTCTGCCATAAGGGTGGTGTCATCTGCATATTTGAGGTTATTGATATTTCTCCCAGCAATCTTGATTCCAGCTTGTGCTTCCTCCAACCCAGTGTTTCTCATGATGTACTCTGCATATAAGTTAAACAAGCAGGGTGACAATATACAACCTTGACGTACTCCTTTTCCTATTTGGAACCAGTCTGTTGTTCCATGTACAGTTCTAACTGTTGCTTCCTGACCTGCATACAGGTTTCTCAAGAGGCAGGTCAGGTAATCTAGTATTCCCATCTCTTTCAGAATTTTCCTCAGTTTATTGTGATCCACACAGTCAAAGGCTTTGGCATAGTCAATGAAGCAGAAATAGATGTTTTTTCTGGAACTCTCTTGCTTTTCCCATGATCTAGCAGATGTTGGCAATTTGATCTCTGGTTCCTCTGCCTTTTCTAAAACCTCTTGAACATCTGGAAGTTCACGGTTCATGTATTGCTGAAGCCTGGCTTGGAGAATTTTGAGCATGACTTTATTAGCGTGTGAGATGACTGCAATTGTGCCGTAGTTTGAGCATTCTTTGGCATAGCCTTTCTTTGGGATTGGGATGAAGACTGACCTTTTCCAGTCCTGCTGGAAAAGTACTGCTGAGTTTTCCAAATTTGCTGGCATATTGAGTGCAGCACTTTCACAGCATCATCTTTCAGGATTTGAAATAGCTCAACTGAAATTCCATCACCTCCACTAGCTTTGTTCATAGTGATGCTTTCTAAGGCCCACTTGACTTCACATTCCAAGATGTCTGGCTCTAGGTGAGTGATCATGCCATCATGATTGTCCTGGTCATGAAAATCTTTTTTGTACAGTTCTTCTGTGTATTCTTGCCACCTCTTCTTAATATCTTCTGCTTCTGTTAGGTCCATCCCATTTCTGTCCTTTATTGAGCCCATTTTGCATGAAATGTTCCCTTGGTATCTCTAATTTTCTTGAAGAGATCTTTTGTCTTTCCCATTCTATTGTTTTCCTCTGTTTCTTTGCATTGATCGCTAAGGAAGGCTTTCTTATCTCTCCTTGCTATTCTTTGGAATTCAGATGCTTATATCTTTCCTTTTCTCCTTTGCTTTTCGCTTCTCTTCTTTTCACAGCTATTTGTAAGGCCTCCTCCAACAGCCATTTTGCTTTTTTGCATTTCTTTTCCATGGGGATGGTCTTGGTCCCTGTCTCCTGTACAATGTCACAAAACTCCATCCATAGTTCATCAGGCACTGTGTCTATCAGATCTAGTCCCTTAAATCTATTTCTCACTTCCACTGTATAATCATAAGGGATTTGATTTAGGTCATATCTGAATGGTCTAGTGGTTTTCTCGACTTTCTTTAATTTCAGTCTGAATTTGGCAATAAGGAGTTCATGATCTGAGCCACAGTCAGCTCCTGGTCTTATTTTTGCTAACTGTATTGAGCTTCTCCATCTTTGGCTGCAAAGAATATAATCAATCTTACTTCAGTGTCAACCATCTGGTGATGTCTATGTGTAGAGTCTTCTCTTGTGTTGTTGGAAGAGGGTGTTTGCTATGACCAATGCGTTCTCTTGGTAAAACTCTATTAGCCTTTGCCCTGCTTCATTCTGTACTCTAAGGCCAAATTTGCCTATTACTCCAGGTGTTTCTTGACTTCCTACTTTTGCATTCCAGTCGCCTATAATGAAAAGGACATCTTTTTTGGGTGTTAGTTCTAGAAGGTCTTGTAGGTCTTCACAGTTCAACTTCAGCTTCTTCAGCATTCCTGGTTGAGGCATATGCTTGGATTACTGTGATATTGAATGGTTTGCCTTGGAAACGAACAGAGAACATTCTGTCTTTTTTGAGATTGCATCCAAGTACTGCATTTCAGACTCTTTTGTTGACTATGATGGCTACTCCATTTCTTTTAAGGGATTCTTTCCCACAGTAATAGATATAATAGATATAATGGTCAGCGATTCCAGTCCATCTTAGTTCGCTGATTCCTAGAATGTCAATGTTCACTCTTGTCATCTCCTTTTTGAAATTTGCCTTGATTCATGGACCTAACATTCCAGGTTCCTATGCAATATTTCTCTTTACAGCATTGAATTGGCTAAAACCAAATGAAAGCCAAAAATCAAAGGAGCCCTGGTGAGAAAGATGGAAGGTGGTGTTATCTGCCCTCAGAGAAAGGACAAAAAAAGGCAAAAAGGCAGAGTATGGATTGAGGGAGTCAAGGGGTTGGGGATCAGTGAGAACTGGTAAACAGAGACTATAGCTCCTGAAACAGAGTCTCTTTGTCTTCTAGTCAATTAAAAAACATCTGTGGGCCCACACATGCAAAACACTGCGGGAAAGGTCACGATGAGTGAGACTTGGCAGCTACTACAAGGAATACACTCTCTCTGTTGGGGGAAAAAGAAATAAACTTAAGAAAGTTAAACTACAGACTCAAGGAAAGTAGCAGTTTAGTATAACAATATAAAAGAGGTGGTTAGCAGTACATCCGGAGAAGGCAATGGCAAGCCACTCCAGTACTATTGCCTAGAAAATCTCATGGATGGAGGAGCCTGGTAGGCTGCAGTCCGTGGGGTCGCTAAGGGTCAGAGACCACTGAGCGACTTCACTTTCACTTTTCACTTTCACACACTGGAGAATGAAATGGCAACCCATTCCAGTGTTCTTGCCTGGAGAATCCCAGGGACGGGGGAGCCTGATGGGCTGCCGTCTATGGGGTCACACAGAGTCGGACACGACTGAAGTGACTTAGCAGCAGCAGCAGCAGTACATGGTGATTGTTGGATTAATAATTATAGACCCTATATGTTAAAGGAATTCAAAGGATGAAAGATCACTCATTTCGTATTACTGGAAACATTTGAAAAAGGATTTATGGACGAGGAATATTTTCAGTGGTACCAAAATCAAAGCCACCTTGACATTGGCAAGAAGGAGAGGCAGGCCTTCTTTGGGCAAATGGCATGAAAAGAGCACAGGTGTTAACTTGAAATACCTGTTCTCCTGCTAGGAGAGCTGGAGACCCTTCAGAGATTTTCAAAAATTTAAAAACTGTCCCAGGAAATTACCTATGAAAGAGTCTAAAGAGAATTAATTGGGTTGTAAGAAGTAGGAGTTGTGAATGGCCATTTCTTTACTTCTTCAACAAACAGTTGTTGGGGGCTTGGAATGTGTCAGACACTGCTCTGGATCTTCTGGTGCCAAGTAAAGTAAGACGTTGTCTTTTTCGTTAAAGAAAGAGGATGGAAAATTTAGCCAAGGGAGCAAGTCATGGTTGTGCCCTGTAATTATAGAGTTGTGCAGAAATGATATGTGAGCAAGTAAAAGATCATCTAAATGAGACTCAGGCATGGAGAGTGGAGTTGGTTAAGGAAGACTTCCTGGAGGAGGTAACACAATTCTCAGTTCTGAAAGGTGAGCAGGAGTTTCCAGTTGTGTATTCATTTATTTATACCCACCCTGCCACTTTCTAATAAAAGGAAGTAAGATGATTCATAAGGAAGAAATGCACACAGCAGGGACTTCACTGGCAATCCAGTGGTTAAGATTCTGAGCTTCCTGGTTGGGAAGATCTTGCATGCAGAGTATCTCAGCAAAACAAGCAAACAAAAATAAAAACACACAGCAGAATATAAAGAAAATTAGGTAAGACATAGGATGAGTTAATTTCACCTTCATATACACTGTCACATTTGATCTGAGAACAGCCTTGTGTGCTTGCTTGCTGAGTCACTTCAGACCTGTCTGACTCTTTATGATCCTATGGACTGTAGCCCACCAGGCTCTTCGGTCCATGGAATTCTCCAGGCAAGAATACTGGAGTGGGTTGCCATGCCTTCCTCCAGGGGATATTCCTGACTCAGGAATTGAACTCACGTCTCCTGAAGCTCCTGCATTGCAGGTGGATTCTTTATCACTGATCCACCGGGGAAGCCCTTACAAGCTTACAATTTTATCCTTATTTATTGATGAGGAATTTAAGCCTTGATATTTAAAATACCTTGCCCAAAGCACAGTCTTGACAGACAGTGGCAGAACAGAACCAGTCTAGTTTCACCCTAGCGTCTGTGATTTCCAGTGCAAGAGATGAACTTGTGGCTTAGCTCCCCTACATAGAGCCTGTGGCTGGAAGGCGCTTCACAGGGCAGTAAAGAATAGATGTGCATTTTGAAGGATGAAGAATAAGTTGGAGAAGGAACTGGGAAGGGTGGCCCAAGCAGAGGATTTCACGTGTTCAGAGGAAGAGAGATGTGAGAGAGCATCGCTTGTTGGAAGGACAGTAATAGCTCATGATGGTAGGAACAGTCTTAGTAGAAGAGCAATGAGAGATGGGGCTGGAAGGATAAGTAAGCACCAAATCTGAAGAGTTTTGTTTTCCCTTTACCTGAAGGTGGTGGACTTGGAGAAGGCAATGGCAACCCACGCCAGTACTCTTGCCTGGAACATCCCATGGTTGGAGGAGCCTGGTAGACTGCAGTCCATGGGGTCACTATGAGTCGGACAGGACTGAGTGACTTCACTTTCACTTTTCACTTTCACACATTGGAGAAGGAAATGGCAACCCACTCCAGTGTTCTTGCCTGGAGAATCCCAGGGACGGGGGAGCCTGGTGGGCTGCCGTCTATGGGGTCACACAGAGTCGGACACGACTGAAGTGACTTAGCAGCAGCAGCAGCAGAAGGTGGTGGAAGTTGTGGAAGGAGTTTAAGCAGGGAGTAATATGACCAGCCCCGAATTTTAAAAACCTCACTAGGACAGCAACGTGGGCAAGCCTGGGTCAGGACAGGACTGGTGAAGGGAGAGGAGTTCGGAGGTTGCTGCAGTCATAGGGCAGGGTGAGAGGGGCAGGAGGGGACTCGAATTGGGAGCTAGTATGGAGAGACCATTGGACTTCCCTGGTGGCTCAGGGGTTAAAGCATCTGCCTCCAATGCGGGAGACCCGGGTTCAATCCCTGGGTCGGGAAGATCCCCTGGAGAAGGAAACGGTAACCCACTCCAGTATTCTTGCCTGGAGAATCCCATGGACGGAGAAGCCTGGTAGGCTACAGTCAACGGGGTCGCATAGAGTCGGACACGACTGAGTGACGGAACGGAACGGAACAGATGGAGAGACCATTAGACAGACGTGGGCACCTGGACTTCGGGGTAAAGGAAACAGTCTCCTTGATCAGCTAGTTGGGTGATACCATTTATGAGAAAGGGATCCTGGAGAAGAGTTTGGAATTTGGGGGTGATGGAGTTGGACAATGAAGGCCAAGAGTAACTGTTAAAGAAAATGAGCTTAACTTTTTTTACCTTCCTATTCTAATTGCTTAGTTTCCTGTTGCTGTATAAAAAATGTGAGATCGCCAGAAAAAATATTGGTAGTCAATAAAAGTTGTTGTTATTCAGTTGCTAAGTCATGTCCGAATCTTTGTGACCCTATGGACTGCAGCAAGCCAGGCTTCTCTGTCCTTCACTATCTCCCAGATATATATAATCTATACGCATTAGATATAATACATAATAAAAGTTAAATGTATTTATTTATTTTGATAAGGCTTTTTTTCATTGCAGAAGTGATATATATGCAAAAAATGTAGAAAATACAGACAGACACACAAAAAAATTGTTGCTGTTACCCAAATACAATCTAACAATGACTTGTAACATTTTGATGTACATACTTTCAGTTTTTTCTAAATACATAATCTAATTTTTTCTAAAAACTTGAGTAGTGTTTTCATGATTTAAATATATCATGCACATCTTTCAATAACGTTAATAATTCCATAAGATTATTTTAGAGGTTGCATGATATTCCATTTATGAATATGCTGGATTCCTGTTGTGGACATTAAAGTTTTTTTCCAACTTTTTGCTATTATAAACAACAGAGCTATAAAGTAATTAGAATTTAACTTTCCTAATTGACCATTGGCTTTTTCAAATTACAATGTAGATTATGAAATTAAGTTCGGGCATGCTTTGTTTTTATACAAAGAAGAGTTTTTAAAGTGCTCTAACCAACCAAGATTGCTGGGAGAAATATCAATAACCTCAGATATGCAGATGACACTACCCTTATGGCAGAAAGTGAAGAGGAACTCAAAAGCCTCTTGATGAAAGTGAAAGAGGAGAGTGAAAAGGTTGGCTTGAAGCTCAACATTCAGAAAACAAAGATCATGGCATCTGGTCCCATCACTTCATGGGAAATAGATGGAAATACAGTGGAAACAGTGTCCGACTCTATTTTTTTGGGCTCCGAAATTACTGCGGATGCTGATCGCAGCCATGAAATTAAAAGACGCTTACTCCTTGGAAGGAAAGTTATGACCAACCTTGATAGTATATTAAAAAGCAGAGACATTACTTTGTCAACAAAGGTCCGTCTAGTCAAGGCTATGGTTTCTCCCGTGGTCATGTATGGATGTGAGAGTTGGACTGTGAAGAAAGCTGATTGCCGAAGAATTGATGCTTTTGAACTGTGGTGTTGGAGAAGACTCTTGAGAGTCCCTTTTACTGCAAGGAGGTCCAACCAGTCCATTCTAAATGAGATCAATCGAGGGTGTTCATTGGAAGGACTGATGCTAAAGCTGAAACTGCAATACTTTGGCCACCTCATGCGACGAGTTGACTCACTGGAAAAGACTCTGATGCTGGGAAAGGTTGGGGGCGGGAGGAGAAGGGGACGACAGAGAATGAGATGGCTGGATGGCATCACCGACTCGATGGACATGAGTTTGAGTGAACTCAGGGAGTAGGTGATGGACAGGGAGGCCTGGCGTGCTGTGATTCATGGGGTCGCGGAGAGTCGGACACGACTGAGCGACTGAACTGAACTGAACTGAAAGAAATATATAATGTTCATTTTAATTTTCAAGGGAATTAAATGTAGCAAAGGAAAATAAACTGTTGTAAATATGTATCAGAGGAAAATAGTGAAAGTCACTCAGTCGTGTCTGACTCTTTGTGATCCCATGGACTATACAGTACATGGGATTCTCCAGGCCAGAACACACTGGAGTGGGTAGCCTTTCCCTTCTCCAGGGGATCTTCTCAACCCAGGGATCGAACCCAGGTCTCCCACATTGCAGGCAGATTCTTTACCAGCTGAGCCACAAGGGAAGCCCAAGAATACTGGAGTGGGTAGCTTATCCCTTCTCCAGGGGATCTTCCCAACCCAGGAATCAGATCGGGATCTCCTGCATTGCAGGCGGACTCTTTACCAACTGAGCTATCAGGGAAGGCATATGGTGGTGGTGGTCTACCAGAGATACACACGCACACACGCTATGTCGCTTCAGTCTTGTCCGACCCTGTGCAACCCTATGGAGAGCAGCCCATCATTCTGCGCTGTCCACAGGGTTCTCTAGGCAAGAATACTGGAATGGGTTGTCAGTTGGCATGGCCATCAGAAAGAAAGTGTGGAAGCTGTTTTTAGTGAGGACAGACACTGTGTTTCCCAGTGAGGCTCCTTTGCTTTAATGACTTTTTCAATGTTTCCCCAAGGCACAGAAAAATGTGATCAGCTCTTCAAAATGATCTAGGAGTCGGTCGATCTTGTAAATAATTGCAATCATAGTTAAGTTCAACTTGCTTTTGATTGTGTGGAGTAAATTTTTTGCATATATCTATTAAAGTTTTTGCTCAATTTAGAAGCAATCTTTGGAGCCAGACAACATATTGTAGACTCTCTTTTTCTGGCTGATCATTACCCTTTTCCTCAGAATTCTTACTAACTACACTCTGTGCTAGGTGCCATTGTCAGATTCTAGTGGGCAAATCTTCGATATTCCTCTTCCCCAATGAAGATGTCGCAGACTACTGAAAGAACTATTTCTGGTCTGTTTGAACAAGGCTAGAGTCTTGATCCAGCACAAAAGGAATGTAGGAGGCCAACGATAAAGGGGTGGTCTTGTTCAGACAGCAGATTCCTCCAAAGTGTTTAGAAAATTACTCATAACTGATTACCAAGACATCTGGGCCAGATGTAGATACATCTCACCAGTCTCAGCTCCCATTTTCCCTTGCAAATATCTTTTATTCTAAAATGAAATGAATAGATAATATAACCTAGTCCCATACATAATTTTATAAGATAGTCTTTTAAGTATAACAAAGAAAAAGGAAAGTTTTAGTCACTCAGTCATGTCTGACTCTTTGTAACCCCAGGGACGGTAGCCTGCCAGGCTCCTCTGTTCATGGGGATTCTCCAGGCAAGAATACTGGAGTGGGTAGCCATGCCCTCCTCCAGGGGATCTTCCCAACCCATGGGTTGAACCCAGGTCTCCTGCATTGCAGGTGAATTCTTTACCGTCCGAGCAACGAGGGAAGCCCTAAGTATACCATAAAAGAAAAATCAAAAGAAAACAATTTATAATAAACACGTATTGTAGTCAGATGGTGACACTTACAGAATCACTGTGATTGTGACAGCTACAAATGCAGACTGAGATGGACATAATGTATCAGTGGCTCAAATGCCACACGTGGCATCGCCAGCGAGAAAGTGATTTCCCAAAATAGTAAACAATTCTGAGTGCAGTTATGAGTGAGAAAATGTCCAGTCTTCCTTGCATTTATGTGGTAGCTGCATTCCTAGGAAATTCAGTGCATTTAAAACAATTCAAAAATACTCTGTTTTACATGTAAAATGAAGCTAGGTTTTAGGCCCAGATCATTGCAAACAGTTTTTTCACCTACGAATGACATTCAAAGCTATCTCTGACATGGGCAGTTCTTTGTCTGCATGACTGACACAGATTGTTGGATTTCCCTAATCCTAGGACCTTGACCAGTTATACCCTTTTTATTGTGTGAATCAAAAACACCCACAAAATTACAAAATGTCCCTTTAGGAGGGTATATTTCCCCTATTTCATCCCAACCACTGCTTTAACAGAGTCTCTCTTTTTGACCCAGAAGGATTTCCCTGTGAGGTAAACAGAAATAAGTTAACCTGAGTTATGTCATGATTTTTCAAAAACTGTGGTAAAAATACATATAATACAATCTGCAGTCTTAACTCTTCTTAGTGTACAGCTAAGTGATATTGAGTACATTTACATTGTTGTACAGCCATCACCAGCATCCATCTTTATAACTTTTCACATTTCCTCCTGATTTTTTAAAAGGAATCATGTAGTGTTTTCTTTTTTTTTTTAGGTCTTCCTAATAGTGCCTACCTTGGGCATCGGTCTGTTACTTGGTTCTGATCAGGCCAGATCTGTGACTCAGGTTTTTGTCAAGCTGGCCGTGTGTTGACCTCTGCCTGCACTGACCACACTCCTGCCCCACGCTGTGGTAACCATGCATCTCCCCGGCTCCCCCAGCCGTGGTCTCCAGGGCTCGCCTGCCGTGTCTAAGGCTGAGTAACTCTATTATTCCTCATTAATCTCCACCCTAGGAATTTACTTCTCCCTTGCTGTTGCTCAGTCACCAAGTTGTGTCTGACTCTTTGTGACCCAGCACACCAGGCTTCCCTGTCCTCCACTGTCTCCTGGAGTTTGCTCAAACCCATGTCCTTTGAGTTGATGATGCCATCCAATCATCTCATTCTTTCTCACCTCCTTTATCTCCTGCCCTCAATCTTTCCCAGCATCAGGGTCTTTTCCAATGAGTTGGCTCTTTGTATCATGTGGCCAAAGTAATGGAACTTCAGCTTCAGCATCAGTCCTTCCAATGAATATTCAGAGTTGATTTCCTTAAGGACTGACTGGTTTGATCTTGCAGTCCAAGGGACTCTCAAGAGTCTTCTCCAGTGCCACACTTCAAAAGCATCAGTTCTTAGGTGCACAGCCTTCTTTATGGTCCAAGACTCACATCCATACAGACTACTGAAAAAACCAAAGCTTTGACTATACAGACTTTTGTCGGCAAAGTGATATCTCTATTTTTTAATATTTCAATTGGTTTTATCATTTTAGACCTCTTTATATGCAACCTTACATCCCTGTTTTGTTGTTTATACCTGCATATCTTAAATCACATCTTGTTAGGCTGCATAGTTGTTAGATTATGGCAACTTGGGCATGATGGGAAGAACACCAGCCATGGAGTCAGAAGATGTGAGTGTTAACTCCAGTTCTGTCACGCACTAGCTGACAGAGAGGACAAGAGCCTTCAGTGCTCTGAAACTCTATTTCCTCATCCGAAAATAATAGAGCTGGTCACCAGATACTCTACAACTTCAAAATTACAAGTTTCTAAATTAATTTCTTTTTTTATTTCTAATTGGAGGATAATTGCTTTACAATGTTGTGTTGGTTTCTGCTGTACAAAAATGTCTAAATTAATTTCAATGAAAATAGTATCTGCTTTCCTTGTTTCACAGGACTGTTGGGTCAAATGTAAATGAAAATCATAAACATGTAGGTATCATAAGACAGCCCAGAGTGTAATAAAAGATGCTTAAACATTCTTTTTAAATGACAAAATACAATGAAACAAACTACTAATTAAGATTCTAAAAAAGTAAGGCTGGATAATGCAACCTGCAAACTGGGGTATGGTTTGTTTTATTTAGTAGGGATCTGGTGCTCAATGAGTGTTTGTTAAAAGAATGTAGGTGCTCTAGAAAAGTTATGTGAAATCTCAATTTTAAGGTTTTTAGGAGACTGGGACTCAGATAATTAGCATGAGAGTAAGTTGGAAGTCCACAGCGAAGTGAGTCCTAGAGTGTGAACAGATGTGTGAGGTTGACTTATGCTGGCTGTTGTGAGAACACAGCTTGTCTTTATTGGCCTTGAGGAGTGTTATCCTAAAAGTGGGCCTGACAGCGATATTTTTCTACGAAAAGAGAGGCTACCACTTGAAGGAGCTAAGATAGGAGAGCTGAGGAGTAACGTGTCATGGAATGTTCCACTCCCATTTACAGAGCCCTTGCAGTGTTTGGTGCTGGATATTTAAGTCATAGACCTGGCTGGTGCTGTGCTGAGCCATTTGAGAGCCTGAGGCCAAAGGAAGAATGTGTCTACATACAGTCTATAACTACTTACATGGTTGTATGTAGTTTTTCAAACTGGTTAATGGCTTTAGTGAAAATGTTATCAATGAGTTTGCTACCATTAAAGCCCACAAAGTAAAATGAAAATGAATTCTAGCTTTGGTATAAATAAAATATTTAAACTTAATGTGTTGTAAGTAGTTACAGTTACTTTTCAATTTTTAAAACTTTCTTAACTACTTTAAGGGCTTCCCTGTTGGCTCAGATGGTAAAGAATCTGCCTACAATGCAGGAGACCTGGATTCCATTCCTGGGTCGGGAAGATCCTCTGGAGAAGGGAATGGCTACCCACGCCAGTATTCTTATCTGGAGAATTCCATGGACAGAGGAGGCTGGTGTGCTACTTTTAATGTTCTGGAAAAAATTACATGTATAGAAGGTATTGTTATGTAACCCTGATGGCAACTGAACAGAAAAACAGATATAAAAGCATGTATATTGGGGTACACAATTTTCCCTTTTGTCTTAGCGTCCCAGTGTAGCTTGTTGTAGCCTTCTCAGATTTTGTTTTTATTTAAAACCTTGTAATTTTGTTCACCATGTATTTTTTGGCATTATGTTAGATACTTTAAAATACTTGCATTAAAATAATGTTAATTACTGAGTTCTGGTTTCCCCATAAATTCTGTGCTTTAGGTGAGCATTTTGTTGCTACACTCTAGGACTGGCCTTGGTTCCAACCCTCAGTCCCAAGTAGCGATAATACAGATCTGCTGTGGGAGTCATTATCCTGCTCTCTGTGCTGGAGGAGACATCCAAATCCTGCTAATTTCCCCTCAGTCCAAGTGAATCCAGGAAGTCACATGTCACAGACAGGTAAAGCATGAGCTTTAGGGTTAAACAGACTTGGAATCATACCCTGCCTTGCTTCTTTACCAGCAGAGCTATTAACCAATCTAAGCCTGTTTTCTCATATCTAAAAGGGGTAAATAATTTTTCAGCGACAGAGATAATTAAATGAGATAGCTTATGTAAAGCATCTGGATTTGACAAATGTTATCTTGTCCCCTTTTCTATTTGATTTTTTTTTAAGTATTTATTTCTTTGGCTATACCGGGTCTTTACTTATTTATTTGATTCCGGCATGCAGGATCTTTAGTTGCAGCATGTGAGATCTAGTTCCCTAACCAGGGTTTGAATCTGGGGACCTTGCATTGGGAATGCAGAGTCTTACCCACTGGGCCACCAGGGAAGTCCCTCTAGTTTAGAGATAAGTGAATTTACTTACAAACGTGGAGCTGCTCAAAGACGTGATCCCAGAAGTGCCAGTGTCCAGACTTGCACCCAGGTGTAGTGAGTGTAAATCCTGTGCCGGTTACACAAATGGCACTCGGTGATTCTAGCTGCAGCCGGGCTGTGTCTTTCTAGGGATATACGTAATTCCTAGTTAGACTGCCTGAGAGAACTTGGATTAGCAGCTCTGGAACAGAAGTGTGATGAACCTGCCCAATTTTAGTTGAGAGAAAATAACTTTCACAATTAGAACAATCCCAATATATGTTTGGGGGCTTCCCAGGTGGGTCAGTGGTAAAGAATCTGCCTGCCAACGCTGGAGTGCATGTTGCTAAGTCGCTTCAGTCGTATCTGATTCTTTGCAACCTTATGGACTGTTGCCCACCCGGCTCCTCTGTCCACGGGATTTCCCAGACAAGAATGCTGGAGTGGGTTGCCAGGCCCTCCTCCAGAGGATCTTCCCAACCCAGGGATTGAACCCGCATCTTTTACATCTTCTGCATTGGCAGGAGGATTCTCTACCACTAGCACCACCTGGGACGCAAATGCAGAAGGTGCAGATTCAATCTCTGGGTCAGGAAGATCCTCTCCAGGAGGGCAAGTCTACCCACTCCAGCATTCTTGCCTGGGAAATCCCATGTACAGAGGAGCTTGGCGGGCTACAGTCCATTGAGTTGCAGAGAATCAGATATGACTGAAGCGACTTAACATGACAGTAATGTTAAAAAGATAGATATTTCTGATGCCACAAAGTTACCACAGTTTTTACTAATTTGTTCTTATATATTTTTACCTCAAGAATACAAAAGAGGTTAGGAGCAACATGCTGTTTGTAAGGAGAAAAACTAGTTGATTACACACTTAGAAAAAGAGGAATAACACATTTCCCATTTGCAACAGCAATAAATAGAACAAAAGCTTTGGTTTGTTTCCCAGCTAGGATATTAAAGACAATATTTGATATATAATGGCATATACTTCTTTCTTGATCTCCTTCCTAACACCTCTTCCTCAAAAATTAATGTTTTCTAGTCACTCTGCTGAGATGATAGTATTTCTTTATTCTTTTATATTGATCTGTCTCCTTATAACTAGAAGAGAATTAGACAGGGGTATAATTGTTCCACCTCTTTCCAGGAAGTGGCTTTCCCCATCTATATGGCTACTACAGAAATGGCCATGATCTTATATAGCTGCTGCCTCATCTCAGTTAATTGATCCGGGGATGGGGTCTCCACATGAGCTGAGTCAAAGACTTCTGAACTTTTTCCTGATGGAGAAAACTTCAGATGCAATTACTGGAAACTGTTGGTGGTGGTTGTGCAAAAAGATATGGTGAGGTCCTCCCCCCCAGTACCTCAGAACATGACCTTATTTGGAAATGGGGTCTTTACAGATGTAATCAGCTTAAAATAAGATCCTTAGGGTGGGCCCTAATCAATATGGTTGGTGTCCCTTTCAGTTCAGTTCAGTCGCTCAGTCGTGTCCGACTCTCCGCGACCCCATGAATCACAGCACGCCAGGCCTCCCTGTCCATCACCAACTCCCGGAGTTCACTCAAACTCATGTCCACAGAGTCGGTGATGCCATCCAGCCATTTCATTCTCTGTCGTCCCCTTCTCCTCCTGCCCCCAACCTTTCCCAGCATCAGAGTCTTTTCCAGTGAGTCAACTCGTCGCAAGGAAATTTGGACACAGAGACAGACATGAACAGAAGAAAGACGATGTGAAGACACACAAGGAGAAGATGGCCATATGACTAGAGAGATGCATCTGCAAGCCAAGGAACACCAAGGACTGCCAGCAAACAGCAGAAGCTAGATGGGGCAAGGAGATACAGCATGACCCTGCCAGCACCTTGATTTTGAGTCTCTAACCTCCAGGGCTGTGAGAACATACCTTTGTACTCTTTTCAGTCATCTGGTTTGGGGCATGTTGTTAAGGAAGCTCTAGGAAATAACACGGTGGTGTTTTCCGTCATGTGGAGAGACCAAGTGAGGGGCACGCTGTATTTTGCAGAAAGAGTTGCAAGAGTCAGAGTCTTGATTGTTGGTTTTGGGTCCTTTCTAAGGCTTAACTGCATGGCTGGCCTTTCTCTCTGTTACTCACATTTAATCTTGCCTTGGATTCCATGAATTAATTCTCTCCTCCCTCTCCCACTTTGGTTTATGTTCATTGAGTTGGGTTTCTGGCCCTTGAGATGAGAGAGTAGCTGATGAAGAAGAATCCTGAGTATTCAAGGAGCCCAGGAATGTGACGTGTTTTAACACGGATGATATCAAACTTCTTCAAGTGTTCCTTTCTAACACTATAAAACACTTATGTATTTGATTCCTTCACATAAGATGGGAAAAAATTTACTTGCAGAAAATATGACTTTATTATATGGCTTCAATCCCTGCTTTTGGAAGATCCGCTGGAGGAAGGCATAGCAACCTATTCTGGTATTCCTGCCTAGAGAATTCCATGGATGGAGGAGCCTGACAGAGGAGTCCATAGGATTGCATGGAGCTGGACATGACTGAAGAGACTTAGCATGCACGCAGGCAGGCCTCATACATCTGCTTTTTGGTATATGTGCGGCCGAAGCGAGCACTCATACATCTGCTGCTTGTATTTGCTTTTTGTTCCTTCACACTGTCTTTGTTTGTCTTTGTCACGTGGCTTGCAGGATCTCAGTTCCCTGACCAGGGATTGAACCCAGGTCATGGCAGTGAAAGTGCCAAATCCTAAATACTAGGCCACCAGGGAACGCCTCTTCATGTTGTCTTTAAACTATCAATTATAGCTGCCAAAACCTAAGCAAAAATAAGGGGAAAATAAAATTTTATTCAATGATCGAATACCCGTGTCACTTATTGAGGTAGGTGCTGGGTTACAGTTGTGAATGAGGCTAAATTGTTACCTTCAAGGGGTTTATAATCTAATGAGGGGGTGGAGGAGGAAACAGGCAACTGAACACAGTGGTTTTAAGTGCTTTGATTTGAGTACCATGTAAAACTGTGGGTCACCCAATCAGTGTGGAGAGAAGAGAGGTTTTCCCTGATGAGGAGCCATCCACATTGTGGCCTGAATGTGTATAGATTTAGCTAAATTCAGGAACATGGGTATAGAGTGGCGGGAGCAGGCATTCTAGACTGATATAAAAAAAACTGTCAGAAAACTGTGGAGGCAAGAGAGAACCTAGAAATTCAAGTAACTTAGAATGGCTAGATTATATAGCACAAGAAATACCTTGGGCTGCATCAAGAAACGCCTTTTAAGCCACACAAGAATTTGGCTATAGACTGAGGGCAATGGGGAGCAGATTTTGAGCAGATAGTAAGAAAAAAAAAGATTTGCGTTTTTAAAAATGCTTAGAAGTTCAGTTAGGTAGCTTGTGATGTAATGCAGATTTGAACAGATAGTGGCTTCCCTGATAGAATTGGTGGCAATAGAGATGGAGTGGAATGGACTAGATCAAGAGAAATTGAAGGTAGAATTGATGGGATGGGGTCATGGGTTGGACATGAGGGAGAGAAAATCCAAGATGATATTCAGGTGTCTGGTTTAGGTGCTTTGCTGGGTGGAGGTGCTGTCCATTGGGAGATGAGGAGGTTGTTGCTGAGCTTGAGGGGCCTGTAGCATAAGCAATGACGAGGTCCATCAGGGGGCTGGATAGATAGCATTGGCGCTCAGTGGGGAGATCTGACTATTCAAGTGTTGTCTAAATATGCTGAATAATGGACACTGTCGATAAGATTACACAGGGAGAATGGATCACCAAAGGAGAATGTATTATGTAAGAAAATCATGGAAGAGAAGACAAATCTCCAGGAGACCTCAACATTTAAACGATACCATTTTTGGCAACTGTTCCAAGTAAACAGCCTGGTCTCTGGAACTCCACGTTAAGACGCGGATCCCGTGAAGGGTGGGATTGTCTTCCCTTTTGGATTGTCACACACCCTGTGAATGAAGCATGTATTATGACAGTAACAGAAAATTTACAAATGAGAAAGAAAAATAATTTGTTAGCATCCCACCACCGTACCCATTCATTTTTCTTGTGTTCATCTGGGCTTCTCCACAGAACTCTGAATCGATGCTGAGCCATCCCTCAGGATTCACCTTCGGCTTTTGTTTTGGTCAAAAGATGAGAGTTCATGTCATGCTTGAGGCAAACACGTGCTGAGACCTAAGGGGCCTCCTGAATTTTGTTTTGAGAGAGAGCCTTAGAGAGACCCCTGATCAAGGGCTCAAAGGGTATGAGATCAATTGTAGGACAAATATTAATATTGAATTTCCCTGCCAGCTGCCTGAGAAGAGGGGTTTCTTATTTCAGGCCCCATCAGACTGCTATTTCCGGGGCTTGTTTTTAAAAGCAAAAGCCCAAACTTATTTTTGAGAAAGGACAGAATTAAAATTCAGCGGATAGTTATTCATGTTGAATAAATAAATTCCTCCTCGGAAAGTGAAGTAATCCTTTCCCTTGGGGATTACAGAACTGCTTATACTCATGTTATCTTCTGATGGAGAGCTCAGCCTTTGTGACATTTTACTCTTTTGAAAGAGGAAGTCAGGTACCTATTATCTAAATGTGTGTGATATACGTTGATTTTTACTACTAAGTCTGAATATTTTGAGATATATAAGTAAATGTTTCTTGATCTGTGATCTCCCTAAAGTAAATGTAAAAATGCCACGATCCTGAATTGAAGAATAGCCTGTATGGTTAAACTAACAAAGATAGCAAACCATGTGTGTGTGCTCAGTTGGGTCGGACTGTAGCCCACCAGATTGCTCTGTCCATGGAATTTCCTAGGCAAGATTACCAGAGTGGATTGCCATTTCCTACTCCAGGGGAACTTCCCGGCCCAGGGATTGAACCCACGTCTCCCGTGTCTCCTGCATTCTCAGGTAGATTCTTTACCACTGCGCCACTTGGGAAGTCAACAGTCCTCTTTTAATCTTCTGACACCACATGAGGTTTCTCATTATTTTGCCCCTTTCTCACCCCATTTCTTATAGTGCTGCTGTGCTGTGCTCTGCTAAGTCGCTTCAGTTCAGTTCAGTTCAGTTCAATTCAGTCGCTCAGTCGTGTCCGATTCTTTGCGACCCCATGAATCACAGCATGCCAGGCTTCCCTGTCCATCACCAACTCCTGGAGTTCACTCAAACTCATGTCCATCGAGTGGGTGATGCCATCCAGCCATCTCATCCTCTGTTGTCCCCGTCTCCTCCCACCCCCTATCCTTCCTAGCATCAGGGTCTTTTCCAGTGAGTCAACTCATCGCATGAGGTGGCCAAAGTATTGGAGTTTCAGCTTTAGCATCAGTCCTTCCAATCAAGCCCGATTCTGACTATGGGGCGCAGCCCGCCAGGCTCCTCTGTCCATGGGCTTCTCCAGGCTAGAATACTGGAGTGGGGTGCCACGCCCTCCTCCAGGGGATCTTCCTAACCCAGGGATCGAACCCTCATCTCTTACATCTCCTGATTGGCAGGCAGGTTCTTTACTACTAGTGTCATGTTATCATGTTAGTGGTCTAATTTATCAGGAATAGTTTCTTTTCCCACACAATTTTCCTCTGAACAATACGGCAGCCCCCTAGTTTGTCTTGATCTATAATCTGACACTACTCTCTACATATACATAAGCAAACTCTCTCTTTCTTTGGCCTTAGGAACCTGCTCATCTATCAGATTTTGGTGGGATGTTTCCAACACAAAGCTGATGTAACGCAGTTAATTTTGACCCTCCTGAACATGTGGGAACATCACCACTGAGGCCAACAGGCTTCTGGCCGTCACATACTCTTGGAAGTAAGATCATAACATACTCAGTGACAGTGTTTATCCTCAAGTGAATAACGGAATAATGACAGATTGCATTCCTTGGACACAGATATTTGGCTAAATACGCCAAAATATTTTTAAATCACATACATGAGAACATAAATTTCTAAACCAAGAAAAATAGCTTGTTCTCTACCTTCTATGAAATGGGCCTATTGTGCTGTCACCTTGTTCACACCAAGGACCCTAATGATGTATAATGTACTAATAATACAGGACCCTAATGATATATAAAATGTACTAATAATACATGAAAATAGAACTTCAATATGGTGTAAATTTACTCAAAACTAATATACTGGTGATAATAAACATTTAACTAGAAAAAATTTGAAAAAGAAGGAAAATTTTGCTTCTTTCTCAGAATAGAAAAGATTTTTGGTAGCATTCTGGAAGCTCAGATTTCTTTAAAACATCTGTCTAGGGAAATTTGAACTAATTTCTCTTTTATTTTTTGCTCATCAAAATTACCATTAGCAAACAAATATATTCAAAACCATCCCATTGATCTTTTGTAAAAATATCCTCAAGCTTTTCCTTTCTGTCCTGTAGCCTGAAAGTACTGGAGTGGGCTGTCTGAATGGCAGATAGGGACTAAAGGAACTGGGAAATTAGGATTAGCCAACCTATGGGTTTCTTTGGTGGGTCAGTAGTAAAGAATCCGCCTGCCAATGTAAGGAGACACGGGTTCAATCCCTGGGTCGGGAAAATCCCCTGGAGGAGGAAATGACAACCCACTCCAGTATTCTTGCCTGGAAAATCCCGTGGACAGAAGAGCCTGGGGGGCTACAGTCCACAGGGTCACAAAGAGTCAGATGTGACTGAGCGACTGAGCACTCGCACACGCGAGCTTGGGGAGGGACTGCTAGTCTGGCCTTCTAGTCGCACGGTAGACAAATGGAAGGAGAGGTTTGGCTTCACAGTTTCTATTTTCTGACCTTGTTTCCAAGGAACAAGGTCATGTCGAAAATGAAGACTTCTGGAGCTTATCTAAAGCTATAATAAAAATTAAAGAATGAAATTAAAATGCTGATTTCATGATAAAACCACAGATTGGCACTCTTTCCAGAATCTAAACAGTTCCCGCAAAGCAAACCACCCATCCCATTCAGACACACCCCATCCTTCCCTTTCCCCTAGAACCTTCTGGTCGTATCAGTTCAATGCAGTGCTTGCTGAGGCCATAAACACAAATATGGGCAGGGGTCTCACTCAATTTCCCTGATTGAACCCTGCTGAGACTGTCTTTTTTTTTTTTTTTTCCGGACATTTAATCAAGTTATATGAGAGTTTCATTTTCTCTCTTGCTTCATGTCTTCTCTTATCTTCTTATCTATTATCCTCAAATTTCCTAGCCCTTTCCTGCAGAGAACCATGACCTTTAAAATGGGTACAATATATTGAGCACTTACTCTGTGTCAGGCAAAATGCTAAGTGTATAATATGTATTATTCCATTTAATCCTCATGTGAGTTAGGGATTTTTAATTTCACTTTACAGTTAGAAAACTAAGGCTCAGTAAAGTTCATTAACTTGCCTAAGATCACACAGCTAGTCAGTGGTGAGGCTGAGATTTAACCCAAGTCTATCTCGCTCATAGGCCCTGTGCAACAAGAACTTCCTGCACGACCACCGTCCTCATCTCAGCTTCTAATCTTACCATGAGGCACCTCTGGCTTCTGAGATATCTCTCTTTCCTGTGACAACTCATGCTCGGGAGCTTGTCTAATATTCTTCACTGCATTCAAACTTAACACTCAGTCATTCGACCAATTTTTTCGCATGCCTCTTTGTGCGAAACAGGCCACTTTGAAACTAGAGCTGTCCCGAGGGAAACCAAAGGCTCCTTAGAAACAGTGTTCTAACCTAGATTGCTATGGAAGTAACTCAAACAGCTCTTGTCCCCTCCGCTTCTATTCTTGGATGGATTTTGGTCTCTCCTTGGGTTAGAAATTCTTCATCTTCTTTTAGACTCTCTGAGGGAGAGGCTCATTCCTGTGCAGCCCCGCCTCATTCTTCCCTCCTGGCTCCACTCCCCGCAAGCTTGCACCAAGAGCGGACAGCTGTGGGGCCCATGCTGCGTAGGGGCATGCATGCATGTCCCCAGACAGGACATGTTCTCATCCTCTGAAAACCTAATGACTGCTTTCTCGCTTTAGTCACATTCTTTAGCTAAACCTTTTGGGATGACTAAGACCTTCTGTGCCCAAAAATTGGGAGTGGTTTTGAAAAGTGACCTCAACAATAAGATTCCAAAGACCCAAGCTTCCACCCCCACGTAGCAAAGTCTTCCCTTTTGTCTACTTTTCCTCTCTTTGTGCAAACGTGATGCATCCTATTTGTGTTCAGTGTGGCTCAGATTTCCAGTACCACTCATTAGGAATGTTGTTCCTTAAATACAGAGGGGCTCTGTCTCCATATTCAGATAGTGAGTAGGCGGGAGGCAAGAGATGTCGAATATACAGCTTGTTTTCCTCTCATCAGACTCTGGTTTATTCTCTCTTCAGACACATTCTTTCTCCTTATTTTCCAGTTGACAATAGTAAATATCACTTCAGAATCTAGAGCACACCTCTACGGAAGAACTCCTTGGCTGAGAACACTTTCAATTCCTAGTGACAATAGCCGGACTTCTATCAAGTTATAGGGGGGTATGGCCACAGGACATGGCCACTGCATGGAGTGTACACCACCCTCCCGTATGGATAAGTGGCAAAGCCACTGACACGAGAGTCTGTTGCCAAAATGGCTCTTTCACAATCGTGTTAAGGTGCCTGTAACTTCCATCATTAGTTACTTCTTTTAAAAAGCCAATTTTCCCCCAAGCTGGTGTTTGAGGAAATACTAATAAATGCTCAGTGCTGGAATACATTTGGGAAACAGGGTTAAACAAGCTCAGTACTTTTCTTAGCTGCAGGCTGCCAGAGCCCTTACCGTGTGAATATGCATTATCACTGTTCACAAAGGGGTTTGTCATGTGTAGTCTTTCCCAGTGATTCAACCATGGAACCTCTTTTTTTCATAGCAACCCTATTAATAGCTCCTAGAACAAAGTTCCAACAATCATAGCCTGGCGAACACTGAATGTCTTTGTCCAAAGCTTTGAAGGTTTATGTCAAAACTGCATGTATTATCCAGGAGAAGTAATGGAGTTGACCTCTATTATCCAAGAATAAGTTGGCTGAAGTTAGCTCGCAAGTAATTAGGCATGGCTTCCTTTGCCATGATTTTGAATCCCTGTTCCATCATTGCTAGGTGACTGAGGGCTGATGCTCCTTCCTCCTCGGTGGTTATTGTTTAGTAATTTTTATTAATTTTTTGCTGCGCTGGGTCTTCGTTGCTGCGTGGGTTCTCTTAGTTACGGTCAGTGAGTGCTGCTCTCTGGTTTTGACGTGCAGGCTTCTCGTTGCGGTGGCTTCCCTAGTTGTGGAGCACAGGCTCTAGGTGTGTGGGCTTCAGTAGTTGTGGCTCACAGCCTTAGCTGCCGCACGGAACCTTCCCAAGCTAGGAATCGAACCTGTGTCTCTTGCATTGGCAGATAGATTCTTAGACTTTGGACTACCAGGGAATTCCTCTATGAGTTACAATCCTCACCTTACAAGGTTTGGGTAGGCATCAGGGACAATGTTTGTAAGACCCCAGCAGCAACTACCCTCCACCCTCCGAGTCCCCACAGCAAAACACTCTAAGAAGCTTTGTATAACTTAGACATTCTTTGGCTTAAAAGGAGGAAAGATTTTCCTTCCTAACCTAATTGAACTTAATCCCTACCTACATCTTCTCAGAGCTTTTCACCTCTGAAAAATGTGGCCCTAATCAAACATGATTGCTAAATATTGGGCAGAGTGAGAGTGGGCTGGCAGAGAATTAAAAGGAAAAGTGCTGAAGGGTATTTCGTATTAAAATTTCCTGGTCAATTTAAAAGAGGTGTTTGATGCAGAGAACTCTCACAGGAGTAGCCACATGAAGGCAGAATCAATGGAGCATGACTTGGATTTTGTAGAAATCTTTCCAGTGGGCAGTGAAGGCAAGCTGCTCATAGGTGTTCCACTCTCCACTGCATCTTGACCAGCTCTGTAGGCATGGAGACAGGTGATTAAGAAGCAATTTGGGGCTCTGCCCTGTGATGCTGAACAGCCTCTCAGCAGGCCTCCCCTGAATGCACTTTGAAAATTATCAATAAATTCCTGAAGATCGCTTGAGTGTTATGCCTTATGAGTTAATATAGCTCTTTAGAATTTATAAAGGGTTTACTTTTAAATGTCTTTTCTCAACTGATTAAAAAAGACTTTTATTCAACCATTAAAAATTTTTAATTATTTATTTTATTGACATGTAATTGACATATAACATTATGCTAGTTTCAGGTGGTGGTGTTGTTGTTCAGTCCCTCAGTCATGTCTGACTCTTTGTGAGCCCATGGACTGTAGCACACTGGGCTTCCCTGCCCTTCACTATCTCCCAAAGTTTGCTCAAACTCTTGTCCGCTGAGTCGGTGACGCCCTCCAACCATCTCAACCTCTGTCACTCCGCTCCCTCTGTCACAATCTTCCCCAGCATCAGGGTCTTTCCCAGTGAGTCGGCTCTTCGCATCAGGTGGCCAAATTACTGGGGCTTCAACTTCAGCATCAGTCCTTCCAATGAATAATCAGGACTGATTTCCTTGAGGATTGACAGGTTTGATCTCCTTGCTGTCCAAGGGACTCTCAAAAATGTACAACATAATGATTTGATATTTGTATATTTTGCAGCATGAGCACCACGATAAGTCTAATTAACATCCATCACCATACAGAGTTGCCCTTTTTTTCTTGTGATGAGAATGTTAAGATTCAAATATACAATATAGTGTTATTAACTATAGTCACCATGCTGTATATTATATCTCAGTGACTCATTTATTTTTCTTTTTTAATTTTTACAATGTTGTGTTGGTTTCTGCCATACAACAAGGTGAATCAGCCATAATTATTCATATATCCCCTGCCTTGAGAGCCTCCCTCCCCTCCCCCATCCTTTGCTTCCATGTCATCACAGAGCACCAGACTGGATGTAATCGGAAGTTTGTACCTTTTGACCACCTTAATCCATTTGGCCCACCCCCAACTCCCTGCCTTTGGCAACCACCAATCTGTTCTCTATATGAGTTTGAATTTTGAGTTTTTTTCTGGATTCCACATATACATGAAATCATATGGTAAGACCTCAGTTTTTTAGAGAAATTTTCAGTTTACAGGAAAATTTCCCAGAAAGTGCAAAGGGTTACCGTATACCCATTCCCTCGCCCCTGCACAGTTTCTTCCATTATTAATGTCTCACATTAGTGAGGTCTGTCTGTTATAATTGATGAACCAATATTGGAGCAGTATTATTAAACCAAGTCCATAGTTTGCGCTAGTTTCATTCTTTGCATTGTACAGTTCTATGAGCTCTTGACAGATATGTGAGGTCGTATGTCCCCATAACAACATTGGACAGCATAGTCTCATTGCCCTATACCTGTTCTCCACCTATTCATCCCTCACCTCCTGGCAACCACTGATCTTTTCTGATCCTTATGTTTTGCCTTTGCCACACTGTTGTAGAGTTGGCAAAATTGATTT
The DNA here is from genome assembly GCF_049115385.1 of Moschus berezovskii. Classification (NCBI taxonomy): domain Eukaryota; kingdom Metazoa; phylum Chordata; class Mammalia; order Artiodactyla; family Moschidae; genus Moschus; species Moschus berezovskii. Next base: position 60,451,639 of record NC_142477.1, on the reverse strand, counting down.
TAATCTTCCTGACAACCCTGTACCTGGACAACTTTTATTACCTTCGTCATAGAGGAGATAAATTCATGGAGGCGAAATGACATACTTGAGTTCCCACAGTCTGAGAGTGCCAAAGCCAGGACTAGAACTGGACAGAAGCATGAACAGCTGCCGATCTCAGAAAGGGGTTCACTGCTGAGGACGTACACGGTTAGTTTGCAGGAGGTCTCTCAGCCCAGGCACTTTCACTTTTACTGTGAGCTAGAAGGAGGACGATTGCACATCCTCAAAGGAAACTGGATGTCTGATATCGGTTAGATGAGGCTGAGAGGTGACTCCAGGGACAATGGATCTAGTGCCCCAGAATTAAGAAGGAAGGCCAGTCCCTGCCAGGCTGACTCAGAAAGCTTATTGAGTCATCCTATTTGTCCTCTCTGCTGCTATTTATGGGCTTCCCAGTTGCTGATATTTGTTGGTTAAATGCTCACACAATCAGTCTTGCCTAAAGCAGTATTGCTATGGGGTGTTGAGAATAAATAGGGTGACAGGTGTTGTGGGAGAGGCATTTAAAAAAATCTTTTAGTAGCTGATTCTTTTTTAAAGCTCTCTATGTTTAAAATATAAATATTCTGAAAGAAAATCAAAGCCAGGACTTTTTTTTGTGTAGAGTTGATGAATGCTGAGACGTTCTGGGGTGTTGGGATTGGTAGAGGTACAGGTCAACATTACTGACGTTATTGATAAGAACAGCTCAGGAAATGAGATAGTGAAAGGGAGAAAAAGACTGAAATGTGGTCACTTGAGCAACTTAGGTGTGTTTATTACTAAAAAGAGACAGCAACAGCAACAAAACCCTCCTAGACCATTAGTCTGAGTCTGATGGTAGACAGATTGCTCACGCAAATGATGAAGGGCCTCTGCATAGGTGTGGGCAGGAGTAAGGGAAACACCCTGGAGCCAGCAACTGCAGGTAACCATTATCACCCAGGCCTGAAGATGCAAAGGGGTGGGGTTGGAGGGCAGCTGCTAGAACCCAGAGAGAACTATAGTTCACAGACGGCTGCCCGACTCTTTTGAGCTCTTTGGTCCAGGAAGATGTACACAGAGAGGGGTCCAGGAAATAAATAACACCTCCCCCCGCCCCGTCTCTTTTTTCTCATTCTCTCTGCTGCTGATGCCTCCCATTGGCCAAACCCCAAATAAGACAGAGACCAAGAAAACTCATAAGATGCAATCCATGAAGGCCAGCAAAGGTCTGTCTAGTCAAAGCTATGGTTTTTCCAGTAGCCATGTATGGATGTGAGAGTTGGACTATAAAGAAAGCTGAGCACCGAAGAACTGATGCTTTTGAACTGTGGTGTTGGAGAAGACTCCTGAGAGTTCCTTGGACTGCAAGGAGATCCAACCAGTCCATCTTAAAGGAAATCAGTCCTGAATATTCATTGGAAGGACTGATGCTGAAGCTGAAACTCCAATACTTTGGCTACCTGATGTGAAGAACTGACTCATTGGAAAAGATCCTGATGCTGGGAAAGACTGAAGGCGGGAGGAGAAGGGGATGACAGAGGGTAAGATGGTTGGATGGCATCCCTGATTCAGTGGACATGAGTTTGAGTGAACTCCAGGAGTTGGTGATGGACAGGGAGGCCTGGCCTGCTGCAGTCCATGGGGTCGCAAAGAGTTGGACACGACTGAGCCACTGAACAACCAGTGTAAGTTCCCTGAACTTACTGATGGTGGTCAGTAGAGGTGGTGAAGAGTGGGTGGTGTGGATACACTTTATATGGATATTCATACTCTCCTTTTTAATCAAGGATGAATTAGCCTTCTAAACTAAGATTTTCTTTTGTGGAAGGAGTTCACAGGACTTATACTAGTTGTTCAGTCACTCAGTCATGTCCAACTCTTAGCGACTGTAGCACACCGGGCTTCCCTGTCCTTCACTATCTCTCAGAGTTTGCTCAAACTCATATCCGTTGAACATAAGCACCTATTTTTGTTCAAAAGATCAAGCTGGCAGAAGCTCATTGGCCAGTTCATGTGCCCGCCTGGGGTTTTCCTGGGGGATTTCCCTTTTTCTTCTGATTGGCCCAATTTTTGGCGCCAGCAGGATTTTCTTAGGGAGGGGTTTCTGTGAACTTAGCCTCCACCCTGTCTCCAGGAAATGGAAACTTAGGCCTAAGCAAGGTCTCAGGCCTATCATGGCTACTCAGATGTTAGGGCTCCTAACAATGGCTGCAGTCACTGTCTGCAGTGAAGCCTATGAAGTCTAGCTAAAGTGAAAGTTGCTCGGTTGTGTCTGACTCTTTGCAACCCCATGGACTGTAGCCTACCAGGCTTCTCTGTCCATGGAATTCTCTAGACAAGAATACTGGAGTGGGTCGCCGTTCCCTTCTCCAGGGGATCTTCCCATCCCAGGGATTGAACCCAGGTCTTCCACATTGCAGGCGTATTCTTTACCAAACTGCAATTGGGTAACCTATCCCTTCTCCAAGGGATCTTCCTGAAACTGGGATCAAATTGGAGTCGTCTGAACTGCAGATGGAGTCTTTACCAGCTGAGGTACCAGGGAAACCCTATGAAAGCCTAGAAATTTGCATTTTGTGACTCAGACTCTGAGAGTTAGGTCACGCGGTTAGCATCACCCCCTAGTGGTGGATAGCTGAAATTGCAGATGTAACAAATGTACACACAACACTTCTTTATGTACGTTATGGGCTTCCCTGGTGGCTCAGATGGTATGGCTCAGGCGGTAAAGAATCCACCTGCAGTTTGGGAGACCTGGGTTCAGTCCCTGGGTTAGGAAGATTCCCTGGAGAAGGGAATGGTAACCCACTCCAGTATTCTTGCCTGGAGAATCCCATGGGACATATATGAATTCTTCATATGTATGTGTTACAGTCAAAGTAACAATCTTTTACATTTAAAATAGAGTTGATTTTATGGGAATAACCAAGTGGGGTGGAAACTTCTTTTCCAGTGATTATCTAGACAGAACTTTCAAAAGTATTAAGATAAAAAATAATTGAAACTTTGAAGGTAGTCATTAATCTGCTATTACAGTATCAGAGAGCAGTAATAGCGCTAAATCCCCAGTCCAGCTGCTTATTAGCATGCTATAAGATTAAAGTAATTGCAACTGTGGAGATAAAATAGAAAGATAGTGGAATTTTCCAAAAATGATAGAAAGTCAACATTTACTTAGACAGCAGACTTATTATACCAGCCTTGGATGAGTAGCAGTACCATCTCCAGGGGTGTGTATTTCTTTTAACCATTGTTCTATCCTGACATGAGTGAGTTCTTCATAAGGATTTTGTTAGCTTGTCATTTGGGGTTGCAAATTTCTGCTTTAAAGCCCCAACCAAGACTAGCCCACCACGTCCTGCTGTAGCTTAGCTTGAATGCTCAGATAACTGTCTCCCCTGGATGTTCTGGAGTGGAACCGAGGGCAGCTCAGTATTTGAGAGCTCAGGCTACATGCGGAGGACAGATTCCAAAGGGAAGTCTGCATAGGAGTACTGTTGCTCTACTCTGGGTGGCTGGAAGGCGCCTCCAGCTTCACTGTCTATTTGTTAGTTTATTTGCTTGTTTCTGTTGAATGATTATTCTCAGAATCCTCCATAAATATTCATCTTGCATTTTTGCCTTCTCACACACACACCCCCATTCTCTCTTATTCAATATAGGCTCATATTTGAATTGGAAATCATACTGTACATGTTTCTTACATTCTAGACAAGGCAACTGAGGTGTGAATAGGGTAATTGCTCTGAGTTTACATAAAGGGGTAGCTGTCCAGCTGGGGCTAGAGTGCAGGACTGTTCATGGTGGTCCAGAAGTGCTGACAGCACAGGGTGCTTTCTGGGACGAAATGGCCCTCAGCCTGTGCTTGTCCTGTCCTTCCTTCATCCCTTTCAGTGTGCCCCCTCCTCGTCTGTGTGACACACACTTGTGTGTCTTTAGCTTCTCTTGGTTTTCTTCTTTGTGCAAATTCCCATCCTGCCAAGCTGACACAATATGAAAAATCAGGTAATGCAAATCTTACAAAATCCTTTGTTTTAAAGATAAACACAGATGAAACCTCAGCTTCCCAACCATCACCAAGTAAATTATGCAGTGTTTGCTTGTATTGCCTCATCTAGATTTATTTTTGTAGGTTCAACCTCTAAAAAAAAGTAAATGAAAAGTTTATTTGCACAATTGAAAGAAGAACTTGAATAGGAAAGGTGAATTGAAAGGTCGCATAACTAATTGAGAGAACACGAAGCATAAATCTGGACATGCCCACATATACTTTTCCATTTAGAAACAAGCCTAAGAAGCCAGTGGTGTGTTCATTTAATGTTTTCTTCAAGACTCTTGTCCCTTCTCAGCTTTATATCTGGATTAAGCATTAGCCTGCCCTCTAGTGGTGATGCAGACACATACGTGTACTTGTGTCCAAGGCGGAGCTTAGGTTGTCCAGGGACACAGCTTGAAAACCTCACTCTTAGAACGAATGCTTTAGTCGCTTTCCAGTAAATGCAGTAGGTGGAGACACACACTGCAAAACTGGAACATAGTCAGCCTTGTTTTCATTTGGCTCTCAGATTGCTAGGCATCCAGAGTTATTGAAACTAAGCCTGACCATAATTTATTTGTGATGCTTCATATTTCCTGCTTGTTTTTAAGTCTTGAAAAATATTAAAATATGGAGAGTTAAAGCAATGCAGTTTCTAAATCTGTTGCTCCCCTCCTACACTCATCTATATTAAATATCTACTGTGTGCAGAGATTTGGGGTGAGATGGAGATTCAAAGATTAGTGAGAAACAGATCCTGTCCTTAAAACTCACCCTATGATTGAGTGAGCAGACATATTTGGACATAATTGCAACACACAGCAGTGGTATATAAACATGTATAATTTTATATGTATAATATTATTATATATTGAATATATAAATAAAAGCATATATTTAAAATGTTTTATATCAGTTCAGTTCAGTTCAGTTGCTCTATCATGTCCTATTCTTTGCCACCCCATGGGCTGCAGCATGCCAGGCTTCCCTGTCCATCACCAACTCCTGGAGTTTACTCAAACTCATGTCCACTGAATCAGGGATGCCATCCAACCATCTCACCCTCCATTGTCCCCTTCTCCTCCCGCCTTTAGTCTTTCCCAGCATCAGGATCTTTTCCAATGAGTCAATTCTTCACGTGAGGTGGCCAAAGTATTGGAGTTTCAGCTTCAGCATCAGTCCTTCCAATGAATATTCAGGACTGATTTCCTTTAGGATGGACTGGTTGGATCTCCTTGCAGTCCAAGGAACTCTCAGGAGTCTTCTCCAACACCACAGTTCAAAAGCATCAATTCTTTGGTGCTCAGCTTTCTTTATAGTCCAACTCTCACATCCATACATGACTACTGGAAAAACCATAGCTTTGACTAGACGGATCTTTGTTGGTAAAATAATGTCTCTGCTTTTTAATATGCTGTCTAGGTTGGTCATAACTTTCCTTCCAAGGAATAAGTGTCTTTTAATTTCATGGCTGGCGGGAGGAGAAGGGGACGACAGAGAATGAGATGGCTGGATGGATGGCATCACCGACTCTGTGGACATGAGTTCGAGTGAACTCCGGGAGTTGGTGATGGACAGGGAGGCCTGGTGTGCTGTGACTCATGGGGTCGCAGAGAGTTGGACATGACTGAGCGACTGAACTGAACTGAACTGAATTTCATGGCTGCAGTCACCATCTGCAGTGATTTTGGAGCCCCCCAAAATAAAGTCTGTCACTGTTTCCCTTGTTTCCCTATCTATTTGACATGAAGTGATGGTACTGAATGCCATGATCTTTGTTTTCTCAATGTTAAGCTTTAAGCCAATCTTTTCTTTTTTAATAAATTTATTTTAATTGGAGGCTAATTACTTTACAATATTGTATTGGTTTTGCCATACATTGACATGAATCTGCCCCGGGTGTACATGTGTTCCCCATCCTGAACCCCTCTCCCACCTCCCTCCGCATCCCATCCCTCTGGGTCATGCCAGTGCACCAGTTCCGAGCATCCTGTATCATGCATCGAACCTGTACTGGTGATCTGTTTCACATATGATAATATACACGTTTAAATGCTATTCTCACAAATCATCCCACCCTCGCCTTTTCCTACAGAGTCCAAAAGACTGTTCTATACATCTGTGTCTCTTTTGCTGTCTGACATGTAGGGTCATTGTTACCATCTTTCTAAATTCCTTATATATGCATTAGACCGAGTGACTTCACTTTCACTTTTCACTTTCATACATTGGAGGAGGAAATGGCAACCCACTCCAGTATTCTTGCCTGGAGAATCCCAGGGACGTAGGAGCCTGGTGGACTGCCATCTATGAGGTTGCACAGAGTCAGACTTGACTGATACGACTTAGCAGAAGCAGCAGCAGCATACTGTATTGGTGTTTTTATTTCTGGCTTACTTCACTCTGTATAATAGGCTTCAGTTTCATCCACCTCATTAGAACTGATTCAAATACATTTTTTTAATGGCTGAGTAATATTCCATTGTGTATATGTACCACAGCTTTCTTATCCATTCGTCTGCCAATGGACATCTAGGTTGCTTCCATGTCCTGGCTATTGTAAACAGTGCTGCAATGAACATTGGGGTACACATGTCTCTTTCAACTCTGGTTTCCTCAGTGTAAGCCAACCTTTTCACTCTTCTCTTTCACCTTCATCAAGAGGCTTTTTAGTTCTTCTTCACTTTCTGCCATAAGGGTGGTGTCATCTGCATATCTGAGGTTATTGATGTTTCCCCTGGTAATCTTGATTTCAGTTTGTGCTTCATCCAGCCTGGCATTTCGCATGATGTACTGTGCATACAAGTTAAATAAGCAGGGTGACCATATACAGCCTTGATGTACTCCTTTCCTGATTTAGAACCAGTCTGTTGTTAAGAAGCAACAGTTCGAACTGGATATTTTATGTATTTTCAGTTATATATTAATTTAAACTAATTATATCTATATATAAATACATACTTAGGGCTTCCCTGAAGGCTCAGCAGTAAAGAGTCTTCCTGCAATGGAAGACACAGGAGATACGGGTTTGATCCCTGGGTGGGGAAGATCTCCTGGAGAAGGAAATGGCAACCCACTCCAGCAGGCTATAGTCCATGGGGTCGCAAAGGGTCGGACATGACTGAACAGCAGGCATGGCATGACATAAATATGTATACACACATGGAGCAGCTGTGA